>NC_142772.1:47300098-47525098 GCF_988280905.1 Pimephales promelas
TTTTACTATAACAAAAGGTTAAAGTCCCTGTAAAGTCAAAATTAAGTATGTGTTCTGAGTTTGTCACACCACAGAAAAATGTGTTATTAGCCACCCAGCCAAATTTGAAGGATAAAAAAAGCCGGCAAGTACATAAAATAAGCTATCAAAATCTTGAAAAAATGAGCAGTTATCTCTGTTCTCAAACGCTGGGGGCGTGTCCGCTGGCTGCGCTGAAACCACGCCCACTAGTGGGAAAGCTGTCGATGGTGATATTAGGTGAAACTGCTTTCGCAACGGGAGGATGAACACTGAGGCGGGAGATAGTCGTTTCGGCCCCGTTCACCAGTAACAGCGGATCATCAGTGAATCCCAGTTGTCTCTGAGGAAAGTTTATAAAACTATCCTGTGTAAAATGATCACTATAGAGGCGGGTGCTGGCGTTGATCCTCAGAACTTCATCAAGGTTGGCTCTCTAAAAGCCTCTTCTTGATGTGATCGTTTTTAGGGAATTTAAATGAAGATACCGATCTGTTTTGTACATGATCGCATCCAGGTAGCCTCTGCATGTCCTTGTAGAAGGCATAGCTAGGTAGCAAACTGTAGGCTCAGCTGTAGTAACTAATAGGACGGTGAATGTGAATGTGCTCGGGGAGTGTTATTGTGTAGTAGTCATCAAATAGGGGCGTGTCCAGGAGCTCATGGGCTCCGGTGCGTCATCGAGCCCTGTTTTAGCCCCGCCCAAACAATCCGTAAAATTGCAACGGTGAAAAACTGTTTAACGGTCTAACTCCACATTTCAGTACTTCACAGTTCACAGCCTTTGTAATATGTTTTAGCAATACATATGTAACATTTATAATGTGTTTAGATAACTTTTTTGTAGAATTGCCTTTACAGGGACTTTAAATATAGATTTTTTTTTTTTATTGATTTACAATGAAATTTGGAAACTCATAAAAGGTTCTATCTATGAAGCGCCTAACAGGAACCTTTTCTTATAAGTGCATATTTTTCAGCTTAGCAGAATCATAATTTTTTCTAAATCCAAGCCTATTCAAGTCCAGTCCTGGTGTAACAGCAAATTTAGCATTTTAATGAACAATATTTTTCCATTTAAGCATATGTGTTTGGAGTAATAATAAACAAAAACACGTCATTTTAACTCTATTTTGGCTTTGTCAGTGTATCGAGCCAAATCGTTGTTACACCCTTGTTAAATGTTGTTTCTCAGTCAGTGGATCTGTTTTTGACTCTAACCTGAGCATCAGAGGGTGTGTTTGGATCTGTCAGTGGTCTCTGCCAGGCCGAGGGTGTCGAGCTGCTGGCACAATCGGAAGGAGCTGTGGCTGAAATCCCATATTTGTTCATGTTTAGAGAGGGTGACAGATCTGCTGAATGTCTGAGGAGTAACGTGTGTAAAACCCTTCATAGTCTTCCGTTCTAAGATACCCCACTTATGACCTCATTATAATCAACAGACTCATTTTATGTGCTTTTAATGGCAAAATAACCATCAAAATAGAGGATATTCTTGAATATTTTTTTGCGCCTGCTGATTCAGAATACAAGCGTGTGATGACACTGACATCATTCCCCATCATAAACTTTTTGATTACACTATTAAAAATCATTGATACATTCATAAACTTCTCAAATGACTTCTGTTTAGATAGATAGATAGATATATAGATAGATAGATAGATAGATAGATAGATAGATAGATAGATAGATAGATAGATAGATAGATAGATAGATAGATAGATAGACTGTAAAAAATATTTTCAAGATTTGTTATCACAACATATTTTCTTTTGTCAAATCAACTTTATAATAATTTATTTAGTTGAGATAACTTATTATTTTAAGTTTCTGATGGTTAAATTAATCTACTTCATTGTATTAACTCACTTTTTCCAGTTTAATCAACTTAAAATTTTAAGGCAACCCAGGTTACTTACTTTTTTAAGTTAAACCATCAATATTTTTTTACAGTGTACACTGTAAAAAATATTTTCAAGATTTGTTATCAAAACACATTTTCTTTTGTCAAATCAACTTTATAATAATTTATTTAGTTGAGATAACTTATTATTTTGAGTTTCTGATGATTAAATTAATCTCCTTCATTGTATTAACTCACTTTTTCCAGTTCAATAAACTTAAAATTTTAAGCCAACCCAGGTTACTTACTTTTTTAAGTTAAACCAACCAAAATTTTTTACAGTGTAGTAATCACAACATTTTGTCTTTTGTCAAATCAACTTAAATAATTTATTTAGTTCAGATAACATATAATTTTGAGTTTCTGATGGTTAAATTAATCTCCTTCATTGTATTAACTCACTTTTTCCAGTTCAATGAACTTAAAATTTTAAGGCAACCAGGTTACTTACTTTTTAAAGTTAAACAATCAATATTTTTTTTACAGTGTAGATAGATAGATTGATTGATTAATATCAGAATGATTTCTAAATTGTATTAATATTTCACCTTATTGTTTTCCTTCATCATATACCTGTCAATGCAGCCTTGGTGAGCATAAGAGACTTCTTTTAAAAACATAACTCTTCCAAACCTTAGTGTAGCCCCGTTATGGTTCAATTAAAAACTCCTTATCTTGCGTGCCACATGTGTTCTGTGATATGATCCCGGCATCAGGCCAGACTTCATAGTTGAAGCACATTTCATTGGGCTTAGTTTCTCATCTCACCCATCAATGAACCGTCCCGTTCCCCCCGGAGCTCCCCATGTCCGGACGATCAGTAGAAAACCGTGTCCATTGTGTCCAGATGGGCTCAACGGGTGCTTTCTGAACGCGTATTGTTGTGCTGATGCACTCATGATGAATCACTCTGATAAATATTTAGACTGCACCTAACTAAGCACATCTCTTTGCATTCCAGGATTAAGTTTTTTGCATTTTTATATCTGTAATTGTAATGTGATGTATTTCCAAATGAAATTGCAAGTTTTTATGCTTTATTGAAACAAAACAATTTTATTCTTTAGAATAGCATGCACTGATAAGTTTATGAATGCAGATTGAGTCACCTTTTTTTCTTCATGTTGACTTCAGCAGACAATTGTGGTTCTGTGTGTGTTCTGTAGCACATGTTGTGTTCCTGTGGTGGTTTCGTTGGAGTAATTCCATGTTTGTTTTAGCTTCTTTAGAAACGATGATATCTCCAGATGTTCAAGTGCTTCAGATCTGAAAGGTTAAGAATGGATGTGTTGTCGTGGATTGACTTGTCATGTCACCCTGTAGCCCAAGACTGTCCCCCATGGAAGCTAAGCAGGGCTGAGCCTGGTTAGTACCTGGATGGGAGACTCCTTAGTAAACCAGCAGGTTGCTGCTGGAAGAGTTGTTAGTGAGGCCAGCAGGGGGCGTTAACCCTGTGATCTGTGTGGGTCCTAACTCCCCAAAGACTATTCTACATTTAAGTTGTATAGGATATTCACTTCCTCATTCCCTTCCAGATCAATGATATTTTAGTATTTTTTATACCTCATTTATTAATGTTAGATTTTTTTTAATGTTAGATTTTTTTCAGCATTAATTTTTATTTATTTCAAGTTTTATTTTTCAAGTAAATTCTGAGTTTTTGTTTAATTAGCTTTAATAAAATTTGTATTAATTTTCTTTTATTTTAGTCAACTTTTTTCAGTTGATTTATTTCACTTATTTATGTTTTTCACTATATATATATATATATAATGTATGGTAATAAATCTATTAAAAATGTCAGCTTAATTTCAATTACTGAAAATGCTGAAAATATCTTTTAATAGTTTTAGCTTTACTTTACAATTAGACATTTATCCTTAATGGAAAAATAGGGTAATGCTGTTGTCATGAAGGTGTGGGCAATTTGGTTTTATTTGGTGAACATGACATAATCGGCAAACAATGGTAACAACAACACAATCCAGCCTTTATGACTTAGTGTTTGTATATAACGGGCTTGAATCATGGAAGAAAAATATGTAATTAAATCATGCTGGCCGGTGAACAATCTCACAAATATTAAAACATTTTCACAAATTTTCCATTACTTTTGTTTAAAGCATAAAAGCACAAAACTTATGAGGGAGAGAACTATTAAATATGTTAGTTCGACTTATAAAAAATAACATAAATGTTGCATGAAATGTAGCTAATTTTAACACATTTCTCTTGCTACCTCAAAACGATTAAAGATTTAAAAAGATTATTTAGATAATTTGACAATCATCTGTTTATTGTACCAAAGGGGTTCAAAAGAGGCTTTCATGACATAAGTTAAATTATAATAATGCAATTTTATTAATGCTCTTAAGGCATTTAAATGCATGCATTTAGATGATTTTATACAAAGTCAAAGGAAAATACAATTCCAGGTTTATTAGACAACTAGATTAGGAAACAAGCCAAAGAAGCGGAGAAATGCGTAGAAGAGATTTTTTGACTATTTAGTTGAGCTTCCAGTCCTTTTTGTGGAAAGTAAAGTGTCATTTAAACTGTAAATATTTTTAGCAAAACACTTCATGCGTGTCATCTGAATGGTTTTGACTGGAATCAGCACATCAAAATACCAGCTTGCGTTTAGACTGAGTCTTGAATGCCGTTAACGCTATAGCAAAATAACCAAAATGTCTGCCGCACACATACTGGCCCTCTGGGTATCTCCGAATGAGAAAAGATTTAGGGTTAGGCACACTTTCTGTAGAAATCGCACAATAGTTTATATCCTCTTGGCAGGGATTCCACCCAGATTGTCATTTAAGCGAAATGTAAGTACACTAGTGAAATGGAGAGGTTGATGTGATGATTGCAAACAGGTGGCTGATTGACCAGAAAGTAGAGGTTGTTGATGTTGTGTGTCAGTTATAATGTCCTTTTTAGTGGCATCTTAGGCTGCTGTTCAGACAAATATACAAAAGGACACATCTGAAGATTTAATCCGTTAAACATCATTTCCAACCTTTCTTTCTGCTAGAGCTGGAAGTGAAAGTGTTTCAAGTCTGCGGTTGATAATTAGTTCTACATCAGTCAATAAATCTGGCTTTCTGAACATGAAACATGCTTTTTTGTGTTTACTCATCTCGTCTGATATTCCTACAGTAGTCGTAACTGAGTTGTCCCTGCATGGCTAAAAACATTAGGGCAATATTCATTCATTCATTCATACATTCACTCATTCACTTAATCACTCACTCACTGACTCATTCACTTAATCACTCACTCACTGACTCATTCACTTACTCACTCACTCACTGACTCATTCACTTAATCACTCACTCACTGACTCATTCACTTAATCACTCACTCACTCAATCACTTATTCACTCACTCACTCACTCAATCAATCACTCACTCTCATTCACTCACTCATTCACTCACTCACTGACTCATTCACTCACTCACTGACTCATTCACTTACTCACTCACTCACTCACTCAATCCCTCACTCTCATTCACTCACTCACTGACTCATTCACTCAATCACTCACTTAATCTCTCACTCACTCACTCAATCCCTCACTCTCATTCACTCACTCACTGACTCATTCACTCAATCACTCACTTAATCTCTCACTCACTCACTCAATCCCTCACTCTCATTCACTCACTCACTGACTCATTCACTCAATCACTCACTTAATCTCTCACTCACTCACTCAATCCCTCACTCTCATTCACTCACTCATTCACTCACTCATTCACTCAATCACTCACTCACTCACTCACTCAATCCCTCACTCTCATTCACTCACTCACTCACTCATTCACTCACTCACTGACTCATTCACTCACTTATTCACTCACTCACTGACTCATTCACTCACTCATTCAATCCCTCACTCTCATTCACTCACTCACTGACTCATTCACTCACTCACTGACTCATTCACTCACTCACTCACTCACTCACTCAATCCCTCACTCTCATTCATTCACTCACTCACTGACTCATTCACTCATTCACTGACTCATTCACTCACTCATTCACTCACTCACTGACTCATTCACTCACTCAATCACTCACTTAATCACTCACTCAATCACTCACTCACTCACTCACTCAATCCCTCACTCTCATTCACTCACTCATTGACTCATTCACTCACTCACTGACTCATTCACTCACTCACTGACTCATTCACTCAATCACTCACTCACTCATTCACTCACTCACTCACTCACTGACTCATTCACTCACTCATTCATTCACTCACTCACTGACTCATTCACTCACTCATTCACTCACTCACTGACTCACTCACTCACTCACTCACTCACTCACTTTCTGGCTCATTCACTCACTCACTTACTGACTCACTCACTCATTCACTCACTCACTCACTCACTCACTCACTCATTCACTCACTTTCTGGCTCATTCACTCACTCACTCATTCACTCACTCACTTTCTGGCTCATTCACTCACTCATTCATTCACTCACTCACTGACTCATTCACTCATTCACTCACTCACTGACTCATTCACTCACTCACTCACTCACTTTCTGGCTCATTCACTCACTCACTTACTGACTCACTCACTCATTCACTCACTCACTCACTCACTCACTCATTCACTCACTTTCTGGCTCATTCACTCACTCACTCATTCACTCACTCACTTTCTGGCTCATTCACTCATTCATTCACTCACTCACTGACTCATTCACTCACTCATTCACTCATTCACTCATTCACTCACTCACTGACTCATTCACTCACTCACTCATTCACTCACTCACTTTCTGGCTCATTCACTCACTCACTCATTCACTCACTCATTCACTCACTCACTTTCTGGCTCATTCACTCATTCATTCACTCACTAATTCATTCATTTACTGGCTCATTCACACATTCACTGACTCACTCGCTCACTCACTCATTCACTCACTCACTCACTCATTCACTCACTCTTCCGCTAAAAATTAAGTAAAAACTTTAGTATTGTGAAATATTATATTGTCATTTATGTTGATGTGTAATTTATTTCTTATGATCAAAGCTGAATTTTCAGCATCATTACTCCAGTCTTCAGTGTCACATGATCCTTCAGAAATCAGTCTAATATGATGATTTGGTGCTCGAGAAACATTTTATTCAGGACTCTTGATGTGAACGTTGAGTGTTTTGTAGATTAGTTACGTTATAGGTATGTCAATATGTCATTGTTGTACAGTATTTGTAGTTATTTTGTTCCTTGTAATAATCTTGTCTTTTTATTTTGGATGTTTTGATTTTATGCAAAAGCCTAATCAGGGCCGCGGGCCGCAAACGAGCTTTACGCTAAATGCCCTATGCACACAGCATCGGTTGTCTAGTGTAACAATGCTTAGTGTTAAAATAAAAAATAAAATAAAAATGAATCGAGAGTTCAAAAGAGCAGCATTTATTGAAAGTGTAAATAATTTGTTAATTATAAATGGTCACTTATGATCAATTTACAGAATATTAATTTATTTATTAATTTATAATATTCATTTATTTGAGTTTCAGAATATTAATTTAATATACTTGAGTTGATGTTTTGTTATCTAATGTGATGTCGGATTCAGATTTTTTCAAGTGTGAAGTTTAAGAGTTTTTTTTTAGTCCATCCTCTTTATGTTTCTGTGCATACAGCATCTCCGTATTAAAATTGTAGAATTATTAAATATTCTCTTTGCTTTTATGTCTCTGTAGAATCTTATACCGCCGTTGAACTTGTACGTATAGGCGTATGTTCTCGCTCCAGGGAGAAGAGAGTATGGGTAATATATGCTGAGTGTGTAGGCATCTCAACACCTCAAAGCAGTAGGAGGGAAGAACAGGACGGGAAAGAGAGAGAGAGAGAGAGAACGTGTATGAGTTCGTGAAAAGGCTATTTAAGGGCAGTCCTTGCAATTCACAGCGCTCTGACTGAAGTCTCTCATATTAAAGAGGTGTAGTGCTTTCATCCTCTCTCTCTCTCTCCTTCTCACACACTTCAGCCCAGAGGCTCGGCGGGCAGAGGGGTGTGTGGGAAACATCACAGACGCTCTCAGATCTTCCAGCACGTGGAGACACGGAGACGGACAGAAGCTGGAGGTCTCGCATCTCGTCGCCGGGTCGGACTCGTGTCTTCTGCACCTCATTTACTCAGTGGACGCTTGATTCATCACCACAGGTATCTTTATCCTCTTCATCTGTCTTATCTTATGGATGCAGCGCTTTAGTCTTTTTTTGGATGTTGAACTTTCCATTCACTGCTACTGACCCAGAGGAGGTTTTCTCTTTCCTTGCTTGGGAGATTGTTGAGCTCTTAATTATTGACAACTTTGTCGGATTCAAATGAGTCAGCTGTTCGATTTCCATCTATATTGCAATTAACATATTGACTTGCATTGTAGACATTGATTTCTTGACAATTCAAGAGACATTAAACTGAGTCTCCTGCTTCTCTTATAATCTTATCACTTTCTTGGAGAAACAATTGAGACATTAAAGAGATCTTATTTGTTTTATTTTATTTCCATATGTGTTGGAACCTAAAGCATTGTATTTCTCAGAATTCTGTTGAAGTATCAACTTTGTCGATTATAAAATAGATGTAATGAGTCCATTGTTCTCATGCAGAGTTCATATTGAGATAAACATGCTGAGTTTTGATTGCAGATGTTGAATTCAAAATTAAATGAGAGAAATATTTCTCTCCATATACTGTAATCTCATTACCATCTTGGAGAAACAATTGAGACATTTAAGAGATCTCATTTTTATTTTCCTTTGAGTCTAAAGGAACATTTTATTTCTCAGAGGAGATTCATTTCTTTAATTTTTTTTAAGTATGAGCTCTGTTATTATCAGATTTGTCTTTTAAAAATCCCATTAAAAATAGATAGAAATGAGTCGGCTGTCATCATTCAGGGTTCATATTGAGAAACATATTGACTTTTGGTCTCGGATATTGATTTCTTGACAAGACTGAGGGCAGTATATGAAACATTCAGATTTTTGAAACCATGGGAGAAGCTGGAGACTCGTATCGATCTCCATCTAATTCCATAACTGTCTTGGAGAGACAATTGAGACATTAAAGAGATTTTTTTAGACCATACATTTTTTGAAAAGAGTTTTATTTCATGTTGGAACCTAAATGTTTCACAAAAGAGATTCAGTTGAGTTCTCGGTTATTTTGAAGTATCAACTTTGTCTCAGATGTTTCTCTTCAAATTCTTTTTGAAAAATGAAATGACAATTGAAAAATTGACAGTAGAATAGCAGTGCTTTAAAATAAATGTGGATAGGATACAACATTTGGTAATTATGGTATTTTATTTAGGCTTTATTTAGGCATTTTATCTGAATATACGTTCCTGGTCCAGTTGAGAATGTCTCATTAGTGCCCATCATTTAAAAAAAAAATGTATGCATGTATTAATTATTCTTTTTTATGTATTTTTAAATATGTACTGCACCTTTCTCCTCTCCTTCCTCTCTCTCTCTCTCTCTCTCTCTCTCTCTCTCTCTCTCTCTCTGTGTCTCTCAAAGGGGATTTGAAAGATATTTGATGTATTTGAGGTGGCATGAAACTGAAGTTGCTGTAGTATTTTTTCCTATTGTGATATATATCTCAGTTAAACAGCTTCTCGAACAAGACAAAATACAGGGCAGGACTTGTCCATCAGGAGTTGATTGGGTTGTTGTGGTTTGCTATTGGTGGATCTCGTGTGAGTGACAGGTTGCTCCGCCCTCGTGCCAGTTGACACGCCATCAGAGAAGAGGGAGGAGAACGATATTTTGATTACGAGAGCATATGAATTTGACAAAAATTAAGTGCATGGGTAATTCATTAATAATACATACTGCAATATTCCAATATTCGCTCAGGAATGCTTTCGCTGTCGCTTGCCGCCTGGAGTGGGCTGGGCGTCCCTACTGCGGCCGGCTCCATGCTGAGGCCTGGCTGGAGGCAGTTGCGGAGACCCAGCGGGAGCATTGGGTCACTTGATGGAGTTTTAGGACACCATTGGGTCACCCATTGGGTCACCTGATGGAGTTTTAGGACACCATTGGGTCACCCATTGGGTCACCTGATGGAGTTTTAGGACACCATTGGGTCACCCATTGGGTCACCTGATGGAGTTTTAGGACACCATTGGGTCACCTGATGGAGTTTTAGGACACCATTGGGTCACCTGGTGGAGTTTTAGGACACCATTGGGTCACCTGATGGAGTTTTGGACACCATTGGGTCACCTGATGGAGTTTTAGGACACCATTGGGTCACCCATTGGGTCACCTGATGGAGTTTTAGGACACCATTGGGTCACCCATTGGGTCACCTGATGGAGTTTTAGGACACTATTGGGTCACCCATTGGGTCACCTGATGGAGTTTTAGGACACCATTGGGTCACCTGATGGAGTTTTAGGACACCATTGGGTCACCTGATGGAGTTTTGGACACCATTGGGTCACCTGATGGAGTTTTAGGACACCATTGGGTCACCCATTGGGTCACCTGATGGAGTTTTAGGACACCATTGGGTCACCCATTGGGTCACCTGATGGAGTTTTAGGACACCATTGGGTCACCCATTGGGTCACCTGATGGAGTTTTAGGACACCATTGGGTCACCCATTGGGTCACCTGATGGAGTTTTAAGACACCATTGGGTCACCTGATGGAGTTTTGGACACCATTGGGTCACCTGATGGAGTTTTAGGACACCATTGGGTCACCCATTGGGTCACCTGATGGAGTTTTAGGACACCATTGGGTCACCCATTGGGTCACCTGATGGAGTTTTAGGACACCATTGGGTCACCCATTGGGTCACCTGATGGAGTTTTGGACACCATTGGGTCACCTGATGGAGTTTTAGGACACCATTGGGTCACCTGATGGAGTTTTAGGACACCATTGGGTCACCTGGTGGAGTTTTAGGACACCATTGGGTCACCTGATGGAGTTTTGGACACCATTGGGTCACCTGATGGAGTTTTAGGACACCATTGGGTCACCTGATGGAGTTTTAGGACACCATTGGGTCACCTGATGGAGTTTTGTACACCATTGGGTCAATTGATGGAGTTTTAGGATACCATTGGGTCACCTGATGGAGTTTTGGACACCATTGGGTCACTTGATGGAGTTTTAAGACACCATTGGGTCACCTGATGGAGTTTTAGGACAGCATTGGGTCACCTAATGGAGTTTTAGGACACCATTGGGTTGCCTGATGGAGTTTTAGGACACCATTGGGTCACCTGATGGAGTTTTAGGACACCATTGGGTCACCTGATGTAGTTTTGGACACCATTGGGTCACCTGATGGAGTTTTAGGACACCATTGGGTCAATTGATGGAGTTTTAGGATACCATTGGGTCACCTGATGGAGTTTTGGACACCATTGGGTCACTTGATGGAGTTTTAAGACACCATTGGGTCACCTGATGGAGTTTTAGGACAGCATTGGGTCACCTAATGGAGTTTTAGGACACCATTGGGTTGCCTGATGGAGTTTTAGGACACCATTGGGTCACCTGATGGAGTTTTAGGACACCATTGGGTCACCTGATAGAGTTTTGGACACCATTGGGTCACCTGATGGAGTTTTAGTAAACCATTGGGTCACCTGATGGAGTTTTAGGACACCATTGGGTCACCTGATGGAGTTTTGGACACCATTGGGTCACCTGATGGAGTTTTAGGACACCATTGGGTCGCCTGATGGAGTTTTAGGACACCATTGGGCCACCTGATGGAGTTTTAGGACACCATTGGGCCACCTGATGGAGTTTTAAGACACCATTGGGTCACCTGATGGAGTTTTAGGACACCATTGGGTCACCTAATGGAGTTTTAGGACACCATTGGGTCACCTAATGGAGTTTTAGGACACCATTGGGTCACCTGATGGAGTTTTAGGACACCATTGGGTCACTTGATGGAGTTTTAGGACACCATTTGGTCACCTGATGGAGTTTTAGGACACAATTGGGTCACCTGATGGAGTTTTAGCACACCATTGGGTCACCTGATGGAGTTTTAGGACACCATTGGGTCACCTGTACTTTTAGAAAGTATTTGCCTCTTTAGGCACTCGGTGGAGCCATTGGAAAAAGGCTAATTGCATTTAATGTAAATTCAAACTATAATGCCTTTTTATTTAATTGCAAATAACATGCATGTGTCCGAAAGCATTACATTCATTTCACACTTAAGTATTATTTTTTTTCATAATAAGTACTCTAAAACGTATGCTGAAGTGTACTTTTTCACATGGGACAGCAAGGCAGCTCGCTAGGTTTTGGAACAGTGGACTGTAGAGTCATCATTTTTGGATATCGGACTGTAGAGACATTTTTGATGACACTCAGTGGCCCCGTAAATTATGTTTTGACTTCTGCTGCACCATTAACAGATCGTGTGGCCTTTATGTGGTATAGAAGTGATCACTCAGCCTGATAAGTGAATTGTTGCAGTTCATTTGGATGTTCTGAAGCTCATGCTAAAACCCAGATGGTGTTTTCTTTCACCCTGGCAGTTTTCTCTCCAGGTTTATGGAAGAGCATCAGGTTAGCACAGTGGGACGTTTGTGGTTTAAGACCTGAGGAAAGAGTCATGAAATGAAAGGGCATAAATTGTCAGAGGTCAGTGGCAGATGGGGTTTATGATTCCTCTGCTATGTGCGCTTCCTCCTGTGATGGTATGGAAGGAATGATGGGAAGAGAGAAAGAGAGAGTGGAAGGGGTCTGTCAGGACAGCTGGAGTGAGATCGACCCACGGCCTCAGGGCTTCAATTAAGTAAGAGAAAAAGAACATTGTTTGAGTGTGAAATTGGAGGTTTGGTGGACCAATCTGCCATTTTTTTGATTCTAGCCATCTTGCCAATTCATTTAGTCCAGATTGCTTATGAATAGATTGTCAGAGTGTGAAGAATATAGAGAAATGAGAATGAATGTGTCATGCAGTGTTATATGAGTATTATGTACTAATATATTAGTGTATTAATATTTTGTTGATCATATCATTTATAAAATGTATAATATTTTTAATTTTGTTTTTAGCATTTTTATTTAATAACATTGTATTTAGACTTTTGTACTTTAACTCATTTATCTCTAATTCTTAATTTCTTAAAGGGATAGTTCACCCAAAAATTAAAATTAGCCCTCGATTTACTCGCCCTATGGTTTACATGACATTCTTCTTTCAGACGAATACAATCGGGGATATATTAAAAAATGCCATCCCTGATAAAAGTGCATCTATATTTAAAAATATTAAAAAATATATTTAAAAATATCTATATTTAAAACTTTATCAACTAAAATACCTAGCTTCTGGTATTTGGCCGTACTCAAGTCGACTTGCGCCAAAAGAGTTACACATATTTCGTTAGAGTGTTACAGTATTCTAGATTATTATGTGAGGATGTTTTTTGTCCAATAATTAGAGTCTCAGTTTTTTCAGTAGTTAAGTAGTTTCAGGAGTTAAGTAGTAGGAAATTACTATTCATCCGTTTTTTCAATATCAGCTATGCATTCCGTTAATTTTGTGAATTGGTAAGTTTCATCAGGGCGTGAAGACATATAGAGCTGAGTATCATCAGCATAACAGCATAACAAATTCCTAATGAAGCAGGGCAGTAGTTATCCCCCAATATCCCCCAAGGGTAGCATGTATAGAGTAAACAGCAACGGTCCTAGTACTGAGCCTTGTGGTACTCCATACTGAACTTGTGATCGATATGACATCTCTTGTCTTCATTTACTGCTATAAACCGATAACTATCAGATCACCATAAGATAAGCATTTAAACCATTCTAATGCAATTCCGTTTCTAATGCCAACATAATTTACGAGTCTATTTAAAAGAATGATCTGGTCAATAGAATCAAATGCAGCACTAAGATCGAGTAACACTAATAGAGAGATACAACCACTATCGGATGATAAGATGCTAGAAGCAAAGCATTTAGTGCATATTGCCAAAGCGAAGATGTTTAACCCTCAGGTGCTCTTTGTTTCGGAGTCACACTTGTTATATTCCCGGTCAAAAGTGACCGGACACCTAAAAATTAAATTTCCTCCATCCCAGTAAAACCAATGCAATTTATTTTTGTTCTATAATATTTATTCTTTGTAATTTAGTATTTTGAGACAATTTGATTGAATCTATTAATATTTATGCAATATTTATGGTCTATTTTTGTCATGGAAAAATATATATATTTTTCTCTCTATATAATTTTTTTCAAAAAATTATTAATGCACTATTTTAGTTTAATATAGAGTCTAGGCCTTCAGAAAAAAAAATATTTTTTGAAGAAAATTAGCACCATCTGGTTACAGTATGGAGAAAAATCATAGAATCATGGTGTAACCACTAGATGGCATGTACGGCTCTCTATGGAGAAGCGTGTGAATTCCCCAGATGTTTATGAACACATTTTTTTTTTTTTTTTTGGTGGATTTGAATATATAGTTGAAACAATCTCAAAAACGATTTTGTTATTAAAAAATGTTAAAAAAATAAATAAATAAATAAATACAAATTTGTGAATTTCCCATTCATTTCCTATGGGGGTCATTTTTGACCAAAGACCACAAGTGTGACTATTTTTTATAAGACCACTTAGCATGCTCGGATCATGAGCTCAATTTTTTTGTGTGTTCACATACCTAATGCCATAAAAGTCACCAAGTTTCGTAACATTCCGATGAAGCCGTGATTTTAAAAAATTCAAAACATACTTTTTGTAATCAAAATTTATTGGTGTGTAGTGTATAAAAGTGTGTTTGTGTGTGTGTGTTTGTGGGGGGGTGGGTTTGTCTGTTTTGCACTCTAGATGTTGTAAAGGTGTCACCCCTTTCCTGCGGTGTACTTTTTTTTAGAATTGTGGCCGATTTGTAGATTGTACATACAAAAATTCAAAGATTTTTTTTTTTTTTGTCAATTTCCCATTCATTTCCTATGGGTCGGTCATTTTTGACCGAAGACCACAAGTGTGACTATTTTTTTAAGACCACTTAGCATGCTCGGATCATGACCTCAATTTTTTTGTTGTATTCACATACATAAAGCCATAAAAGTCACCAAGTTTCGTAACATTCCGATGAAGCCGTGATTTTTAGAAATTCAAAACAGAAAATTTTTCAGTCAGAAATGACCGAAGAGCACCTGAGGGTTAACTGTTTGCAGTTTGGTCAAATAAGTCAAGACAGAAAGTGTTGTTTAATATAGTGTTCTGTGCGGTGTGCTCTGGTTGTATAAAGCAAATTTCACAAAAGCAGTAGGTCATGTAGTTATTCCATACATGCAGCCTGAAACGTTACATACTTTCCACCGGATTTATGCTGCATTCAGTATAAGTTAGTGTGTTGTCCTGAACATTGAAGATGTCAACAAGTCTTTCCTTTTGATGTTAGCATGAAACTAAAGAAATCGAATTCATGTCCAAGTAAAAATTTTCATTTCAGTCAAGTACATCCAGGTGTTATTGGATAAAATGAACGTCAGCGGTGATCTGCACCGAACAGCTGCGCCGCAAACCAGTTATACGGTCTGTTCTAGGGTCTGTGTTCCCATGAGTAATCTTTGATAGAAGCCTACTTCCCATAAATCTCAGTGAGTCTAGACAGACAGGTCTGGGTTGCATGTGGACCTGTAGTGCAGATGGCCTGGTGCTGATGGATCACTTCCAGGTTCTTTCGTTTTTTATGAGAATCACTCATTGGATTTGGTGAGCGGCCATTGCAGACGAGGGAATTCATGTCTGGTGTATCCGTTCCACCATGAAACTTCTCACTTACTTAAGGGAAAGTGTCACGTAGGGGCAGTTCTCTGATGGTATCCTCATCATGGTCAATGTTCTGGAGGTATTCAGCAGTTCAGTGAAATTGGAGATTTCTGGAGGTCGCCTTAATGAGGAAAGCATTGATTCGCGAGACAATAAAGTATCTTTCCATCCAAAATTATTCAGAGCTTGTCACATGCTAGTGTATCACAGTTATCAGTTACATAAAAGCAATATCTTTTATATAGTTCTATATATGTGATTTGCCTAGTTTTGCCTTTCACAGTATGAAATGCATTATGGCTTTGGAAATGCATTATTAAAGTGTAACTGTTTTTTGTCATGCATTTGCTGTCACATAATTCATTCGGTCCAGAAAAATTCTTACGCTTGGCAACCCATACACAAACAGCTCAGCTCTCACTCCCATGAAACACTGCGAATGAGTTGAGTCTCCCTTTACTCTCAAACTGTTTAAGTACATGTCTAAACTTAAAATATATTGTTTTTAATACTCTAAATCAGGCACTATAAGTTAGTAGTTTTATATTGTAGAATTTTTATTTATTTGATAACATCATTTATAATGCTTCATGAGATGAGTTGTTCATTCACTCTTTGAGTTTAGGTGTGTATTTGGTTTGTCCATTTTATTTATTTATTGTAGCTTATTCACACTTACAAGAATTTAAGAACTCCTTTTTTTTTATCAGATTAATGTATTTTTTTTTTGGGCATCAAATTAACATTAGTCCTAGTTATTCATTATGGTGTGGTTCATGGCTTAAAACTATTTTGTTTTGTGGAGGAAAAAAAAATATTCTTCCCAAATTGTAATTGAGAACTACTTCTGGAACTAAGGTTAATAGAAAAGTAAATAAATTGGCATTCTTGCTTTCCATTTAGAAGCTGATTATCTCATGAATATTTGGTTATGCAATCCCCTAATGATTTAACCCTGTGGCACTGTTCGTGTGTTGTCAAAAAAAGTGAAAAAAAGTAAAAAAAAAAAAAAAAAAAAAAAATGAAACATGCACAATAATACCATTTACAATTTTTTAGTGCTTTTTTTTAGCGTCAAACGATTAATCGCGATTAATCGCATCCAAAATAAAAGTTTGTGTTTACATAATATATGTGGGTGCACTGTGTATAATTATTTTGTATATAAATGCACACACATGCATGAATATTTAAGAAAAAAATAGTATATAAAATATTTATATTTATATATAATATAAATTATATATCTATATACATGGTAATATATCTTAAACATATTCAAGCATGTGTGTCTATTTTTATATATATATATATATATATATATATATATATATATATATATATATATATAAAATAATTATACACAGTGCACCCACATATATTATGTAAACACAAACTTTTATTTTGGATGTGATTAATCGCGATTAATCGTTTAACAGCCCTACAATTTTTATATGAAATGTGTATTTTCCAAAAAAAACCTTTTACTCTAAAACTGTGAGAAAATCAAAGCCATAAATCTGAACAAGCTGTGATACAAATTTGAGGTTGATATCTCAAAAATAGTTTGGCTGCAGTACCAAACGCTTCCACTAGATGAAATTTGTCTCCCATTATTGTCCAGTGAGCTCATTTTCAATGCATCATTCCAATGAATTAAACATGAATAAAAATAAAATGAAATACATAAACGTAAAATCCAGAGGAACAACCTCTCACTCTAAAAAAAGTACTGGGTTGATTGTAGTATCTTTTGGTCAAATATGGAGACATTTGAATTTATCCATTTCTGACCCAAATTTGGGTTAAAACAACCCAGCATTTTTTTAGAGTGCTGGATTATGAAATGTTTTAGATATAATAAAAGAATGGCATTAATCATCATAACAATGCATTGATGCTTTGCTCTCTAGAACGTAATTAGTACACAGAAAAATTCAAAAATCTGTTTCCTTCCGCAAGCAAACCAGCATGTGGCATTGTGCTGGGTGTAGACATCAATCAAAGTCTTGTAATCGCCCACTGGCAGTGGACTAAACATGTTAGAGTGTTCACATATACAGCACAAGTCCTCCTGGGGTGTAGATTGATACATCCTGCTATAGGGTTACATGTGGATAGTTTGTCTATAAGCTCTAGACTTCCACCAAATTGTATATTTGTTAGGGGTGGAATCTACTGAATGCTGAAAACGTTTGACGGCCGGAGCTCTTCTAGTCTAAACTCGTATGACACACACATGCACAGAGTCTTCGCTGTGGACCAGGCAAAACAGATGGCTGAATACACAGGCCAACATTCCTAGTCCCTGTTTTCCAGGTGGGAAAGTTCCCTTGCTTTTGCCAGTACAGGGAAAACTAATAAAGAAACAGTAATTCTGGATTATAACTTAAAGCACTGATTTGTGTTCCAGAAGGAGGATTTCCTTTTATAATATTCTTAAGTACAGAGCCTATTTGTTTCCAAGCGTCTTTGCAGTTTTTTAGGTTATTTTATTGTTTATTTTATTATTATTTTTGATTTAAGGTAAAAGTAGCGGTGGGGCATGTTTTTATAAACATTAATATTATGAGCAATTTTATATCCAGCTAACGGTAAGGGTAGCAAGCTATATATTTGTATATATATATGTACATGTGTGCATATACAATATATATATTAGGGCTGTGCAAAAATTAATTGCGATTAATCGCATCCAAAATAAAAGTGTGTGTTTACATAATATATTTGTGTGTGCTGTATATAATTATTTTGTATATATAAATACACACACATGCATGTATATATTTAAGAAAATGTGTTATTCATACATAAAATATATATATATATATATATATATATACAGAATTTAAGCGCAAATAATTCTTAAATATATACATGCATGCATAGGTATTTATATAGGGATGGGTACCGAAACCCGGTATTAAACGGGCCCCGGTGCTGAATTTTGAAAGACCGCTGTATCGATAAGCTCGGACGTTATCGGTTCTGCTGTCGGTACTGGAGAAATTATTTATCATTCCTATAAATACGTTATCTTGAACATGTTTATATCGCCAGCCTTTTCTATATATAAACTATATTTTAATTAAACCATTTGTCTGTGATGCAAATTTGAAATTCGCAGTTCAGAAGGGAGAGAGGAGAGAGAGCGATCTCTCACGCAAAGCCACAGCACGCGCAACACGACAGCCCTGCTTAATGAGTGACAATGAGGACAGAACTAAACATTCAACGTGGTTACACTTTAGATGTGGGATATTATTCTAATATATTTTGTATTTCGGCTTCCAAAGATTATATAAAGAAGATATTTGAGATAAAACCGTTAAAAAACAAGACGCATGATCTGTCCAGCTTAACTTCCTTTACTTCACAGCACTGCGGAGCGCTGTCAGTTCTTCCTAAAACCCAAACGTACCGTCAGCACAATCGGCGATTGTTGCAAAATGCTGTCTTCTGCTGTTGCAAGATCAAAAATGGCTATTAAAAACACAAAAGCCTGCGAAAGAGCCTGTTCACAAGGCGGTGCGCGCTCCGAAACGGACTGCAACGAGACAAGAAAAGTAGCCTATACTTTGGGCTTCGTGTGTCCTCCTTAACTATCAAATATACATACAAATGTCAAAATGACCAGCTCTGAGATTCGCTTAAACACAGTTTATTCACTTAAACACAATTATGTCTTAAATGGACGTAAATAATAGGGAGAAAATGATGGTGCTTCAGTTACCGGTTACCGATTAGATTTGGTCTCGGTCTTAAAGGGGCAGCAGTCTAATAGCCTAAACTTGCTGACGATTCAGCCATTAATGCAAATCAAACAACAAAAGGCAGAGAAAATCACTCACAGCTTTTGAATAAGTAACTTTAGATTTAATAAGCATTAATCTATCTATGATAAACTAGTGCTATTTTATATTTGATTACTAAATTAGGTTTCTTTTCAGACAGAAACAATTACCTGAAAAGATATGTTAGTACACCTTCCTGAAATTAAAGCACTTTTGTATATAATTTGTATCTTTGATTGATTTTATTCTTGTGTTTGTACTTGTTTTTTTTTCTTATGTGTCCTTTTTTTATTAACAAAAAAGCCTGCACATTGCTGCATAACAAAAATATATTTTTCTTCGTTTTGCTTTTTCTATTTTACATTTCAAAATATAGAGTTTAATTATGTTCTTAATTCTTAAAAAAAAAAACACCAAAAAGAACCGATAAGAATACCGTTAAAGTACCGGATCGATAAGAGGTATCGGTAAGAGTAGTAATACCGATAAAACCTTAACGATACCCATCCCTATATTTATATATACAAAATAATTATATACAGCACACACACATATATTATATAAACATATATTATGTAAACACTTTTATTTTGGATGTGATTAATCGCAATTAATTTTTGCACAGCCCTAATATATATATATATATATATAGCTAAGTTTCATTTCTATGGTATTGTCCCTTGAGTAGATATACTAAAATATTTGCTGAAATGTGAGGGGTGTACTCACTTTTGTGAGATATTGTATAACCTACCTTGATAGAAAATTGCTCATATTATTGTATAATACTTATAACAAACTATGTAAATACACAAGAAAAGCATGCTTTAGTAAATCATAATTGTGAGAGAAGTCACAAGATACTAAGTCATAATTATGAGATGAAAAGTAAACAAAAAAACATAAAAAGGCTGTTTATGAGATAGAATTTTGAGATTAAATGTCAGAATTATTACATACCTGTAAATTGAAATTATGAGATACTAACTCAAAATATATACTAGTCAACATTTGAAGTGGATCAATAAAGTTTAATCAAAGTTGTCCTATAAATATGTGTAACTTTGATAAAGTTCATAAGGTTTAGCTTGAAATGCACATATGCATTTTGTTACTTGACTCATTTATGCCTATTTTGCATGATGAGCCAGTAAATTAAATGCTTTTTAAATGGAAATAAATCTTTTGAACTATTAGGAAAGATCCTCTATAATGATTACATAATAGGCTGTAGTTTTCCGCTTGGTGTCAAGTTTTTGAAAATTGCACTTTGGATACACTGCGGTATAAATGGTCTTGCAGAATCTCTGGAGCGCAACAGATTTCCGTTGCGTGGTACATACATCATACCGCACAAACGTAGTCGCAAGTAACAAAGCATAAGTAGTGAGTTGTAGCCAGATTAGCATGGTATTTTCCAGATACTCACCAGATGTAGGAGAAAAGCCTGTGAAATTCAAGCTCAGGTTTATATGTTCACATCCTGTGGTTTTACAAACGTAGGAGGAAACGTGATCGATCTACACTGAATTCAAACCTTTGTTCCTGAACCTACCGTAGCGACCCAATCGCAGGCCTTCATTTTAACTTTATTGTGTTCATGCTGTGTATACGATCTCATAAACTCGTGTGCTGTGTTGTAGATCCTTTCCATTAGTTTTAAGTGTTTTGATCTGACCTTTAAGGTCCACGGGGTCACGGGGTCGGCCCTTGTTAGGGTTTGAAGGAATGTTTAAAACCTGGGAGTGTAAAATGGAGACTTTAAGGTGTGAGGATGAGGTGATGATGGGGTCAATGGTCCTAACCCAAAGGTCACAGGTTTGAAGAATCATAAACGGGAAGGTTTCCATGCTTAACAGCTAGCAGGCGAACACAGCGGACTAAACACGCAGTTGGTTGATTGTAATTCACCTTATCCGTCCTAAATAGCAAGCAACTTAGGATACATACTCAGTTTTTTCTTAATAATTACATTTCACAGAGGATTCACTACTTTTAATCTCACTGGTTGGTCTCATGTAATATGCAAATGACTACATCTTTATGTAAAATGCAAATATACTGCTTTTGTAAATCATAATTGTAAGAGAAAGTCACAAGATACTAAGTCATAATTATGAGATGAAAAGTAAAAAAGCCATAAAAAGTGTCTTTTAGATACAAATTATAATTTGGCAAAATATTAAGATAAAATGTCATAATTATTACATACTTCTAAATTGAAATTTTGAGATACTAACTCATAATATATACTAGTCAGCATTTGAAGTGGATCAAAAAAGTAGTCCATAAATATGTATGTAATATGTAACTTTGATGAAAGGTTTTGATCCACTTCAAATGTTGACTACTGTATATCATCATACATACCAGTCCCTCCAGAAAAACGCGATTATGCGATCGCTGAATTCAATGCAAAATCAGCCAAAGTCCGCATGTTTATGCAGGGGCCGCATTTTTTCAAATACGCCGCACTTTCGCCGCATAAATTGCCGATTTCCGTGCAAAATATGCGGGGTTTGCATAATTTCATAATCCTCGCATTTTCGTTGCAAAAAAAGTCACATGTATCTTAGCAGAAAGTTGAAAAATGTTGCGTTTGCTTCACACAAGAGCAGCCATTTCCCCCTGTTTCCATGGGAACGTTATGAAGTGACGCAATTACGCGACGCCAGACAGACTCACGGAGGCGATTGACATCTCACAAATTGAACTCGTATAACTGTCTGTCGAACGTTCTACCGTCACATCGTTACTTAATAAACAACATAAGATAAAAGAAGTAGCATCAAACAGAAATTACCCGCAAACATGGGGTGTTCGAGGCGCACATACTGTATAACACTGCAGACAGTTCAACAGGGAGCGCGCAGCTCTTAAAGGGGCCACACCTTATTTACACTCTTACAGTCTGAAATAAAACAAGATGAGAAATTAAATATTCCCAGCACTTTCTATGATGTAGTGTGCTTGTTTATCAAAGGAAGTAATAAGAAATGACTCTTACATTGACAGGATGTTGGGGGAATCACTTTTTTTCTTTTTTTCATCAAACCGCAATTTTTGCAAATTCCAGCAATTTCATCGCATAAAATTGCATAAATATCCCACATATTCCATCGGATTTTTCAAACGGGCCGCATAATCAATCAATTTTTGCCCGCAACAATCACAAAAAAAAAAACGTTTTTCTGGAAGGACTGAATACTATTATGGTAAATGTTAAATATAAATCGCAAATTTTTTCACAAATTTTTGGAAATTACCACCACAAAATCAGTTATTTTGATCGCAAAAATCAACAAAAAAAAATCGTGAAATCCTGGAGGGTCTGACACAGTATATATACAGAATTCTCATGCAAAACATGCAATTTCAGTATTATAAACTTATTTATATTTATAATAGTAGAACACGTAATAATACTAGTCCTATTTACACTTAGTTTCTCATTTTCCTAATCTCACGTGTTCGTTGCATGAGTCTGGCTGTACTTTCTGTCTGGTCATGAATAAACTTTTAATGTGTTTTAAAGGGTGTTAGCGCTCTGAAAATGACGACTGTGTTCTGAAATATTAGATTACATGCATTTTTATGAAGTTGGCAAAACGTTTATAAAAAAAAACCCTTAAAACGCTCAAAATATCACATGAAAAGGAGTCATAAAACGATGGGATGACTTCTCATCCTATCAACTATCTATGTATATGTATACATGTTTCCAACATGATTATAAGAAAAGCTGCTATTCATCATATTAGAATGATATTTTAAGGATCATGTGATGCTGAAAATTCAGCTTTGATCACAGGCATAACTTACATTTTAAAATATATTACAAAAGAAAAGTTATTTTAAATGATTATAGTATTTCAAAATATTAGTGTTTTTTAATCAAACAGATAACTACTTTTCAATGATGTTTCTGTACATACATGTATTTACTTTAACATCAGTCATTTTAAATTGATTCTTTGATATAGAAAATAATCAAACTTACTTACTCTAATCAAAATGATTGACAGGCAGAGAACCTTTCTTATTGGCTCTGTTTAGAGGCAGTAGTTGTTTCACAGGTGCACATATTTCAATGTGTTATTTCAAAACAAGTCACTTACAGCATCAGAAATGTCAGATATTAATGCGAATATTCAATATATCAGCCCTACTAGCGACAGGAAAGTGTGTCGATCGTTGAAATGAGAAAGTCTTGCCTTTTATTAACATAATGACAGGCCTGGACTCTCATTAAAGTGTCTTCATGCAAAAAAAAAATGCATTTATTGTATGCATCTAAGCTTATCGTTGAACTGCTCGGTAAAAAAAAAGGCTTTTTGTAAGTGGCGCTCACACAGTAGAGACAGGAAGTCCCTCTCGCTGCGGTGGTGTAGGTGTCCGATATCTCTTTTGAATCACGCAGTCAAGTTTTCCTCTCCGACTCACACACACTCAGACATCTGAGACATGTGGAGGCTGTATGGACATCCAGAAGGAGATTCAGATGAGTGTTCCCACGCTGCGGAGGAGACTTAGACTCTGGCCACGATCCACCATCCACAAATTACACAGCTTCCATGTCCAGATATGAAGTCATCCCACCTCAAGTGTGCAGAAGGGAAACACAGATTTTATTAATATGCTCAAAGACTGTATTTTTAGGAATCTGGCAGAGTGGCTTAGAAAAAGAAAAAAATGAATTTATGATTCAGCAATAAGGGTATCGTGATGAACGATGGACCTCATAGTCTTGTACTATACAGTGGCAATCAATTTTGTTCAATAACTGGTGCAGACCTTAAATGGGCTTTTATTCAATCAATGCATGCAATGAATATATTGGCTATCAATATTTTATTACAGATAAGTCACGATAGTCACGCATAATGCATATTCAATTTGTTGAAACAAGAATTTAAAGGTATATCACCCAGAAATGAAGAGTATTACCCCTTTTCCACCAAAAAAAAGAACTGATTTTGGTTCAAAGTTGGTTCGGAGTTGGTTTAACTTGCGAACCGCTTCGAACCTATTTGTTTTTCCACTGACTAGAGCGCCCAGGGAACGACGTCGTTACGTCACTGTGTACGTCACCATACGTCTTAGCTAGAAACGCTTGCAAATACAACATTACTTTCGGATCATCTAACTCGTATACCAAGAAAGCTTTAAAAACAATTGAAATATGTAAGTCTTTAAATCTTTTCGTTTGATATGTAATTTTTTTCTGATAGGTTATGTACCCCTGTAATTGTGTCTTTTTTTCTTTCCATTTATTTGTTCTATATTTTTGTGACTTTTCTTCTTTGCTTATAATGTCTTCAATAAAAAAATTACAAAAATAGAAACGCTTGCGTTAACTTCAAGCATAACGATTACAAAGGCGAACTCCATCGTGTTTCTGCAAATGTTTCTCTTGGCTTTGCGATCCTTTATTGTGGTCAGAAAAGATGTTTAGGACACATCTAAACCCGCCCCAGCCCCCGACGTAAGCATGACGTGGTAAAAGAACGGTTCTAGTCCAGCTAAGAGTTGGTGCCGCTTTGGAACCAGTTCTCCTGGCCGAGAACCGGTTCTTTGGCTGTCGAAACACAAAGAACTGGTTCGCGCGCAGGCACCGGCTCTCAAAATGCTCTGGTGGAAAAGGGGCTTATGAACACTAGTTATGTTGTCAATGTATGTTTTTATGCAAATATATTTGGACTGGGACCAAATGAGGAGGACAATCCTCCAGGGCTTCTAAGCTTGATTCATGCCTGGGTATGGTGCATCTTGCCTGGGGTGCAGTCTCAGAAAACCAGCCTGTCAATTCCTGGAGGTTGGAGGTTTCATTCTTCCAGAGCTCCACAGCGGTGCAAATTGAACTCTCTCGCCCACCAGAGTGAGCCTTTGTGGGCCTTACGATGGACTAATGTGGCCCTGGAGCTTAGTTCTCAAAGCAGTCAAAAAAAAGTCAAGACTTCCAGGCAGCGGGTAAATATTTAAGTCATGCCCGGCACGGTGCATCTTGTCTGGGATGCATTTTCAGAAAACCAGCTGGTCAATTTCTGGTCAGTTTCATACTTTTTCAAAAAGTCTAACCACCGGAGTGAGCCTAAAGCGGACCTAATGATGGTCTAATTTGGCTCTGCCTTAAGAACCACTGTCACCCATTCGCCAACACCTGGCAGCCCGTTTTCTGCCAGTCTTTTACATGCGACTGCCAAATATGGCAATTTGGACTTAGTTGTTTTTCTGAGGAGGACATTCCTCTTGTCGTATTTAAGTCATGCCTGGGATACAGTTTTAGAAAACCAGCCGGTCAATTTCCAGCACTACACAGTGGTGAAAATTTAACACTCTTGCCCACAAAAGACTTTTGTGTTGTAGTCAATGTATGCTTTTTCCCCTGAATTTTTTAATTGTCAATGCATTTTATTTTTGCATTGTAAAATAAAACTTCTAGCTGTAGTTCGCCTTTGCCGAATCATTTTGTCAGATAAATACCTTAACTATAGCGTTTTGTTCCTCCCTTATATTTTATTTCATATTTACATTATACTTATATATATATATATAATTACCATTTTGCAATCCATAGAAAAACATGGATCTTTGCAATAACAGAATTGTCAAAGCTTAATGACTACAATTAAACATCCTTAATTGGGGACTGTTTGTGATTCTGCTGTTTCTTTTTATATATATATATTCTTTTAAATATGTCAATTTATATTTTTTCTTTTAGTTTTAGTTATATTAGTTGTTAAATTTAATTAATAGAATGTTTCCTTGGAACGAAAATTAACTAAATAGTATCTCATTTATACTAAAATGACACTGGTTTACGCTTCATATCTGATGGTGCTTTGAAGGGGTTTTCTGCTTTTTCTATTCATTATTGGAATTGTAATTGTTTCATTCTTTACACTCTCAGAAAAAAAGGTACAAAAGCTGTCACTGGGGCTGTACCTTTTCAAAAGGTAAACTTTTGTCCAGTTTAGGTGCTAATATGTACATTTTAGGTGCTAAAAAGTACATTTTAGTTGTTAATATGTACATTGTATGTCCTAATATGTACATTTTAGGCACAAATATGTCCATTTTAGGTCCTAATATGTTCATTTTAGGTCCTAATATGTATATTTTAAGTGCTAATATGTACATTTTAAGTGTTAATATGTACATTTCAGGAGCTAAGTACATTTTAGGTACTAATATGTACATTTTAGGTGTTAATATATACATTTTAGGTGCTTAAATGTACCACTAAGGTACCAATATGCAGCCTTTAGGTACAAAAGTTTACCTTTTGAAAAGGTACAGCCCCAGTGACAGCTTTTGTACCTTTTTTTCTGAGAGTGTATAATATGTTTTGTGTCTTTTTCAGAGACAGCACCACTTTGTCCAGACTCACCAGGCAGGCTTTCTTGCCAAGACAAGCATTCATTAGTGCAGAAACATGTGGTCAGGTCGCCTGACTTTCAGCTGTTTGGTTTTGGCCACCCTGATGACCCTAAATCACTCCGGCCTTGTGAAGAAGATGATCAGGCACCGACGGGAAGCTCTGACGATTCCCGGCGTACACAACGTAACCCTTCCGAACTCTTCCCAACCGGTCATTTTCAACCACGTTTACAACATCAAAATCCCGGGTAGCTCTCTGTGTGTGGATCTGGACTCTCCCGGTGGTTCGGATCTCGAGCAGAAGGACGCACCATCTGGCTCTGAAGTAACTGACCAGACATTGGACGGCAGTAATCAGATTGTCTTCACCCATCGCATCAACATCCCCAAGCAGGCCTGCGGCTGTACAGGTGGACTGCCGGATCTGAAGGAGCTCCTGAGTCGGCTGGAGATGTTGGAGTTGGAGGTGTCCACACTCAGAGAGCAATGCGGCACAGAGTCAACCTGCTGCAGCGCAGAGGTCACAGGTACAGGACACGGGCAGATTAACTTCTTTATTGAGGGTCGAAAGTTTCACAGTGTTCACTGACAGTCCGATTTAAAAGGTGTTTTGTTTTAATGTTAGAGGAGTAGTTCACTTTTAAAAAAAACTTTTGCCGATAATTTACTCACCCCCGTGTCATCCAAGATGTACATGTCTTTCTTTCTTCAGTCAAACCTTTCTCAAAATTAAGGTTTTTGATGAAAACATTCTAGGATTTTTCTCCATATAATGGACTTCAATGGGAACCAAACGGATCAAGGTTGAAAAGACAGTTTCAGTGCAAACTGTTCAAAGGGCTTTAAACGATTTCAGATGATAAATAAGGGTCTTATCAAGCGAAACGATCGCTCATTTAATTAATAAATAACAATGTTTAAGTTTTATAAGCTCAAATGCTCACCTTGTGATGAGCGTTCGTGACTCCTATTCAAACTCGTTTATCAAAATGAACGAATCTTTTTTCGTGTCATTTGGTTCATTCAACGAACGAAATGAACAAATTGACTCGGGAAAAGATTCGTTCATTTTGATGAACGAGTTTGAACAGGAGAGTCACGAAAGCGCATCACAAAACAGAACAAGGCGAGCATTTGAGCTTATAAAACTTAATTTAATTTTTTTTAAAATTTTTTTAAATGAGTGATCGTTTTGCTTGATAAGACCCTTATTCTATATTTTATGGAGAAAAATCCTGGAAAGTTTTCATCAAAAATCTTAATTTCTTTTCGACTGAAGAAAGAAAGACGTGGACATCTTGGATGACATGGGGGTGAGTAAATTATCAGCAAATCATAAAATAATTGTTTATCTGTATGTTTCTTAGCATAGAGAAAAATATGCATTTATTTATTCATTTATTTATCCATCCTTAGATACATAATTAATTTAAATCATGAATAAAAAAATCAGTAATCAATAAAGTCCCTATGCTAAAGTCTTCATGTGGCGTAATCATATCACTATTTGCAATATACTTTGGCATACTTATTATAGGAGGTCATGGTGCTTTTCAAGTGCATTAAAGGATTAGTTCATTTTTGAAAAAACTTTTGCTGATAATTTACTCACCCCCATGTCATCCAAGATGTCCATGTCTTTCTTTCTTCAGTCGAAAAGAAATTAAGGTTTTTGATGAAAACATTCCAGGATTTTTCTCCATATAATGGACTTCAATGGGAACCAAACGGTTCAAGGTCCAAAAGACAGTTAATAACAGTTTCAGAAGCAGCTTCAAATGTTTTTAAACGACACCAGACGATGAATAAGGGTCTTATCATGCGAAACGATCGGTTATTTCAAAACTTATTCCAAAAATGTAACTTTTCTAAGGACAAATGCTAGCCTTGCTCTATTCTGTGAGGCTCGTTTGTAACGTCACGTTATACGTAATTACGTTCAAAAGGTCACGGGCGACGTAGCCGGAAGTACAGAACCAAATTGTCTGACATCGTTGTTTTACCGTTTAATTCCTTTTTTTGTAAACGCCGTTTCAGTTAGTTTGCACCTTCAACCTACCGTATGTTCAACCTATGTTCAAAAGGTCACGGGCGACGTAGCCAGACGTACAGAGTCAGAGTGTTTACAAGTTGAACGCATAGGTTGAACGTGAAAACTAACTCAAACGCCGTTTACAAAAAAAGGAATTAAAATGTAAAACAACGATGTCGGACGATTTTGATTCTGTACTTCCGGCTACGTCGCCTGTGACCTTTTGAACGTAATTATGTATTGCGTGACGTTACAAACGCGCCTCACAGAATAGAGCAAGGCTAGCATTTGTCCTTAGAAAAGTTACATTTTTGGAATAAGCTTTGAAATAACCGATCGTTTCGCATGATAAGACCCTTATTCATCGTCTGGTGTCATTTAAAGACATTTGAAGCTGCATCTGAAAGTGTCTTTTGGACCTTGAACCGTCTGGTTCCCATTGAAGTCCATTATATGGAGAAAAATCCTGTAATGTTTTCATCAAAAACCTAAATTTCTTTTCGACTGAGGAAAGAAAGACATGGACATCTTGGATGACATGGGGGTGAGTAAATTATCAGCAAAAGTTTTTTCAAAAGTGAACTAATCCTTTAATGTTTTCATCTTCCCTAGCAAATGCTATTTGGCAATGATATTTCCATAATTGAACCAGCACAGGGTTCCATTCACAACTTGATACATACAAGCAAATGCATTCATGTAAATGCACATATCTGGTGATTCTTTAGGTGCTGTGGGAACGAAGCCCTACTGTAGCGGCCGTGGAAACTACAGCACTGAAACCTGCGGCTGTGTTTGTGCTCCCGGATGGAAGGGTCCCAACTGTACCGTTCCCAACTGTCCCGGAGACTGCAGCGACCAGGGCCGCTGTGTTAACGGAAAGTGCGAGTGTTTCGAGGGCTTCACGGGTGAGGACTGCAGCTTGGAAACCTGTCTGGTGGACTGCGGCGTGAACGGGCGTTGCGTTGATGCGGTGTGCGTCTGCAATGAAGGCTTCTCCGGGGAAGATTGCACAGATTCGGATTGCCTCAACAACTGTTTGGGACGCGGGCGCTGCGTTGATAGCGAGTGCGTCTGCGACGAACCCTGGACTGGCTTCGACTGCTCCGAGCTCATCTGCCCGAATGACTGCTACGACCGAGGACGATGCGACAACGGGACCTGTTACTGTGAGAAAGGCTTCATCGGAGAAGACTGTGGGACACTCTCTTGTCTGAACGACTGCTCGGGACGAGGTTTCTGCATCGATGGCCGCTGTGTGTGTGACGCCGGGTACTCGGGCGAGGACTGTACCGTCCTAACCTGTCCGAATAACTGCAACGGAAGGGGGCGCTGCTTTAACGGAGTGTGTATTTGCGACGTGGGCTTCCTCGGAGAGGACTGCGGGAGGCTCTCGTGCCCGGACAACTGCAACAACCGAGGGCGCTGCATAGACGGGCGGTGCGAATGCGATGTTGGCTTCCAAGGCCGCGGTTGCTCGGAGCTCCGCTGCCCTAACAACTGCAAGAATCGTGGGCGTTGCGTTAACGGCCAGTGTGTTTGCGAAGAGGGTTTTGGCGGCGAGGACTGCAGCATCAAAAGCTGCCCGTCGGACTGCTACGGTCGAGGCCAGTGCGTGGACGGGAAGTGCGTTTGCTTCGCAAACTTCGCAGGCGAAGACTGCAGCGAATTGAGCTGCCCGAGCAACTGCCTGAACCGCGGGCGGTGCGTCGCAGGGCAGTGCGTTTGCGACGAAGGCTTCACCGGAGAGGACTGCACTCAAAAGAAGTGTCCCAATGACTGCCTCGGCCGTGGACGCTGCGTGGAGGGCCGGTGTGTCTGCCAGGAGGGTTTCGAGGGTCACGACTGCTCCGTTCCCTCCTGCCCTGGAAACTGCAACGACCGCGGGCGCTGCGTCAACGGGAAATGTGTGTGCGACGAGGGCTTCGGCGGAGATGCCTGTGGAGAAAGAAGCTGTCCGAACGAATGCACGGGAGTGGGCCAATGCGTGGACGGACTCTGCGTTTGTGATGAAGGCTACATTGGCGAGGATTGCTCGGAAGGTGATTCTTATAAAGCAGATAATCTGTTTTGTTTCGTATTTCATAAGTATTAAAGGATTAGTTCACTTTTGAAAAAACTTTTGCTGATAATTTACTCACCCCCATGTCATCCAAGATGTCCACGTCTTTCTTTCCTCAGTCGAAAAGAAATTAAGGTTTTTGACGAAAACATTCCAGGATTTTTCTCCATATAATGGACTTCAATGGGAACCAGACGGTCCGAGATCCAAAAGACAGTTAATAACAGTTTCAGTGCAGCTTCAAATGTCTTTAAACGACACCAGACGATAAATAAGGGTCTTATCATGCGAAACGATCGGTTATTTCAAAACTTATTTACAAAAATGTAACTTTTCTAAGGACAAATGCTAGCCTTGCTCTATTCTGTGAGGCGCGTTTGGAACGTCACGTAATACGTAATTACGTTCAAAAGGTCACGGGCGACGTAGCCGAAAGTACAGAGTCAGTGTTTACAAGTTGAACGCATAGGTTGAACGTGCAAACTAACTCAAACGCCGTTTACAAAAAAGGAATTAAAAGGTAAAAAAACGATGTCGGACGATTTTGATTCTGTACTTCCGGCCACGTCGCCCGTGACCTTTTGAACGTAATTACGTAATACGTGACGTTGCAAACGCGCCTCACAGAATAGAGCAAGGCCAGCATTTGTCCTTAGAAAAGTTACATTTTTGGAATAAGCATTGAAATAACCGATCGTTTCGCATGATAAGACCCTTATTCATCGTCTGGTGTCGTTTAAAGAGATTTGAAGCTGCTTCTGAAACTGTTATTAACTGTCTTTTGGACCTTGAACCATCCGGTTCCCATTGAAGTCCATTATATGGAGAAAAATCCTGGAATGTTTTCATCAAAAACCTAAATTTCTTTTCGACTGAGGAAAGAAAGACATGGACATCTTGGATGACATGGGGGTGAGGAAATTATCAGCAAAAGTTTTTTCAAAAGTGAACCAATCCTTTAATAAGTTCAGTATTTTCCGTTAAAAATGTTTTGTGGAATGTCTATTGTTTTGAACTAAAACAAAAATTAGGGCTGTCAAACGATTAATCGCATCCAAAATAAAAGTTTGTGATTACATAATATATGTGTGTGTACGGTGTATAATTATTTTCTATATATAAGTACACACACATGCATGTATATATTTAAGAAAAAAAAGATTATATATATATATATATATATATAATATAGAAATATATGAATGTTTATAAATAATATCTATTATATATAAATATATATACACAGTATATACATGCAACTATTTCTTAAATATATACATGCATGCGTGTGTATTTGTATACAAAATAATTATACACACAGTACACACACATATATTATGTAAACACAATCTTTTATTTTGGATGCGATTTATCACGATTAATCGTTTGACAGCCCTAACAAAAAGAATAAAAGAATTAAAAACTAAAACCATTAAAAACATTTGTTGAAATAAAATAAATGTTAACTGGAATAAAATAAAATATAAAATACTTTTTTTTATTTATATATATATATATATATATATATATATATATATTATTTAAACTAGTTGCTAAGTCAATGTTTCTTTATTTTTCAAAAAAAATATGTTTTTACTGTATTTTTTAGGGATGCACAGATACCACTTTTTCCAGAACAAATCCAATACCTATACTTAATTTTTTTTAATTTAACCTTTATTTAACCAGGTTTGTCTCATTGAGATATAACATCTCTTTTTCAAGAGAGACCTGGCCAAGATAGCAGAACAAATTAGATTACACAATCACAAAACAAACACAAACACAATAAACGAAAAATTTAAATTTTTAGTACTTGCCCATACCGAGTTTTTACCTATTGAAACCTGTTTTTACCGATACCGATTTTTAAATATTTTTTTATATTTTACAATATTGGGCAGAGAAACCAAAAGAATATGAATCGAGCTTATCACTTAGCAAATAGATATTTTCCATGCCTAATTATGCCTGTTAAAATGTTTTTTAGGCTCTTCTGTTATTTTCACTGTTCATATTTTTGCATTATCATATTTTATCTTTAATTTAATAGCACCGTGAATATTTATAGCTCCAGCACGGCGCAGTGATATGTTTTTTCTACTGGCCTGCTTGGTCCAGGGATTCAAATTTTAAGACAGCAACGAAATATCACAATTTTTCGGTATAGAAATTGAATAAAGTATGTAAATGTAAAATTACACCGTAAAGTCTTCACAGAATAATAATAGTCATTATTAAAGTTACAAAACAAGAAAGCAGTGATTTTCTCTTTGTCTTTTGTTGTTAGATTAACATCGAGGACAAAGACAGCAGTGGGTTTATTCGGCTAATTATACACTCATCTCTTGACTATTACCATATGTGTGCCTGTGAAATCCACTAGATTTACATAGAGGACCATTAATAAGAAACAAAAGATCAACTCTGTGTAGCTTTATATTGAAACCTCTCCATAGTTTGGATGATTTTCGATCACCACAATGGAAACAGGGACAGTTTTCCGACCACTATTTGGTCATTCAGTCTCTCGACATCTGTGACATAAATGAGCTTTAATATCTTTCCCAGTCTCGCCACCGGAAGACCTGACCGTCACAGATGTAACCACAGAGGAGGTGAACCTCACGTGGAAGAACGAGATGCTGGTGACGGAGTATTTAGTCACGTACATCCCGACTTCACCAGGCGGCCTGCAGATGGACTTCCGAGTGCCTGGAGACCGGACGTCTGCTACCGTCTCTGAGCTGGAGCCTGGGATCGAGTACCTGATCAACGTTTATGCCGTCCTCAACAACAAGAAGAGCATTCCAGTCAGTGCCAGAGTGGCCACACGTATGTCCACACACTCTGCTCAACATTACACACACGTGCAATCACTATACACACCTGCACACTTTGTGGTGAAACAAATGTTTATATACATACTGTATATTTTGTCTAACACTGGAATTACAAATGTGGTCTCTTGCAGTTCGGTTTTCTCATACCTAACACCTATCCAATAATACTAATAACTATTTATTGTTATCATGTTTTCCAATACAAAAAAAAGAAAAGATATCTGAATCACCTGAGAGGCAAAACTGCATGAGACAAAAAGTTTTTAATTAATACAAGTTATGAAACCTGTCAAGAAAATCGCACAATTCACTCTAAAAAGACAGTAATTGTTGAAGAAATAAAAATGTTGGGGGCTGTCAATATTTTTCATCATTATTACTTTTTAGGATTATTTTATTATCTTTTTATTTTTTAGGTTTTTTTATTTTAATTTTAATTAATTTTATTAATAGTACTAATACAGTTATAATAAATAAAATAATATAATACAATTAATAATTTATATTTATTTTATTATATAATTAATTAATACATAATTGTTTATAATTATGACAGTTTTAAGCATTTCCTCTTACTCCAGCTCTCATAGCTCTCATATATAATATATATATATATATTAAATGTAATATATTTAATTTATTTTTAAATATTTTTAAATAATATATTTTGTAATATATTTTTTAACACACTAAAATTAAATGTAATATATATATATATATATTGAGGGGGGGGGGGGGCTGTCGGAATTACGCACCGTTTCAAAATATTGGTATTAAATCCATTTTCTGAGAATTTATCAGTCAACTTGTTGATTAAAACGATTGATTAAAATGAAATACAATTTATAAAAACGAAATTCTTTTAAAAAACATAATAAGTCAGAATTACTGTGGGCTATGTCTGACCCATTCCAAATGTTTTCCGATGTGGTGACTCTACTGATGGACCGCTCCTTGATCCATCAGTGCTTGAGTCACCGTATATCGGAAAATAAAACGTTTTAAACATGAATAAAACATATCCTGTTAAGCAGAGCATCAATTTAGTTCGTTTAAATAAGAGATCTAGCGCTAAAATGTTTTGTTTTTGAAATCAAGAGGAACGCTTGTTGCCGCTGCTGTCAGTTGTAGGCTATGTTCTCTGTGGCGCGCAGTCTTCACTCGGACGCGCACTTTAATCGCCTTTACGTCGGAGACTCTATTCATTCCGGTAAAATCACAAAATAAATGTGTCCTATGCTTGATATTGACTGTAACCACAGATGGACATATTCTGTTTTGATGAGAGAGAAAAAAACTGTACCTAGGGCGGATTAGAACCCGTAACCTCTGGCACTCTGGGCAAAAGAGCTACCACTAGACCATTAAAACGGTCAAATGAAGTCTGGCGGATCGACGTATTTATTTATGGGTTGAATAGAAAGGCTGCACAGTTTGACAAGTTTGTACCCAGCACTTCCGAATGTGTCTCTGTGCCCAGCAAATTTCAAACTGACGCCCGTGCTTAGGTGAATTTAGGGGGCGGCCGTAGGAGGGGGGCGGCCGCCCCTCCCGCCCCCCCTGTTCCAACGTCTATGCTCAAACCTGTCATTGCACATGCAAAACTGTCCAAACAGCATTTGGAACTAATCCATTGAGCCACTATACATTCGTGCAAGTAAATATCTTATATCCAGGAACTGATCATTGCTAATAAACTCTGAATGTCATGATACTCTGCTAATAAACCTGTGCTGTTTTCCTACAGATCTGCCGCAGCCTGAGGGCCTGAAGTTTAAGTCCATCACTGATACGTCTGTGGAGGTTTTGTGGGACCAGCTGAACATTCCTTTTGACGGCTGGGAGCTCAACTTTCGTAACACGGTGCGTGTCAAAGTGGGGGTTCAGGATTTCGGACATCATTTCCAAGTTAGCCTGGGTGTTATTTATCAGTGGAGACAGTTTTCAAAAAATTTAATCCAGTCGTTCCACTTGCTAGGCTAGTGCGAGTCAATGGTATCTGCTAGCCTGCCATTAAAAACAGTTTTACCCACTCCACAGAACACCAAAAGCAAATAAATTATAACGCCAGACTATCGATGTAAATGTAAATGTCTGTTGAGAGAATAATGTTAGAAATCAAACTACCCTTTCATCACATTGCAATAGTTAAAACTTTGTTCCCTGTATTTATTAGCACAGTCTACAGTAGCGGCGGAGTGATATGTAGTTACCTAGGCAACCGAGAGTGGTAGTGAGAGAGAGAGAGGTACTGAGTCCCGACCAAAAATATCCACTAATAAAGGCTAGATGTCATCTGCGCTGCTGGCCAATGGAGGTCGACGTCCGCACCTGGCGGCCATCTTGTCACAGGCAGCTCGCTCACTGGTAACATTGTTTTAATGGTGCATGTACTTTTTAAATCACCGTAACTTGCTCAATTTTCTACCGATTTACAAACGGTTTGGTTTCTTACAAACGTTATTTATGTGGCTATAATTCTGGATGATTATTTATTTATACACTTATTATTCATAAGTATGCAGTATCATAACTACATCTCTGCTGTTAATAACAAACCAGACCATTTGAAAATCGGTAGAAAATTGAGCAAGTTACGGTGATTTAAAAAGTACATGCACTATTAACACAATGTTACCAGTGAGCGCGCTGCCTGTGACAAGATGGCCGCCAGGTGCTGACGTCGACCTCCATTGGCCAGTAGCGCGGACGAGATATCTAGCCTTTATACAGATATCTATGGTGAGAGGTGGTACAGGTAGTCCTGACCATAGATATCCATTAATAAAGGCTAGATGTCATCCACCCTACTGGCCAATGGAGGTCGACATCCGCACCTGGCGGCCATCTTGTCACAGGCAGCTCGCTTACTCGTAACACTGTGTTTTAATGGTGATTGTACTTTTTAAATGACCATAACTGGCTCAATTTTCTACCGATTTTCAAACGATTTGGTTTGTTATAAACGTCAGAGATGTAGTTATGATATGAATAATACATGTATAAATAAATAATCATGCACAATTTTAGACACGTTAATAACGTTTGTAAGAAACCAAACCGTTTGTAAGAAACCAAACCGTTTGGAAATCCGCCACGATTTCAACGAGATAAGCGTATTTGTGTTCGTGCTGATCACTCATCTTACATCAGCTTGCCTGTGACAAGATGGCCGCCAGGTGCTGACGTCGACCTCCATTGGCCAGTAGCGTGGACGAGATATCTAGCCTTTATATAGATATCTATGGTGAGAGGTAGTACAGATAGTCCTGACCATAGATATCCATTAATAAAGGCTAGATATGTCGTCCACCCTGCTGGCCAATGGAGGTCGACGTCCGCACCTGGCGGCCATCTTGTCACAGGCAGCTCGCTCACTCGTGCATGTACTTTTTAAATAACCATAACTTGCTCAATTTTCTACCGATTTTCAAACGGTTTGGTTTGTTATAAACGTCAGAGATGTAGTTATGATATGAATAATACATGTATAAATAAATAATCATGCAGAATTATAGACACGTTAATAACGTTTGTAAGAAACCAAACCGTTTGTAAATCCGCCACGATTTCAACGAGATAAGCGTATTTGTGTTCGTGCTGATCACTCATCTTACATCAGCTTGCCTGTGACAAGATGGCCGCCGGTGGTGACGATAGAGACTCCGCTGTAAGACATCTAGCTTTTATTATGGATATCTATGATCCCGACTGTTGTGCGCTTCGGTTTTGTGTTTAGTTTTCGGCGCCGTACTGCTCACCGGAGCGAAGTAAAATTCAGCCGCTGCTGAAATGCGATCATTGAGATGGAAGAGTACTTTGATTTCTAACATTATTCTCTCAACACACATTTACATCAATAGTCTGCCGTTATAATTTATTTGCTTTTGGTGTACTGTGGAGTGGTTAAAACTGTTTTTAATGGCAGGCCGCACTAGCGAACTATGCAACTGGAAGGACTGGATGACATTTTTTGAAAACTGTCTCCATTGATGAATAACACCCAGGCTAACTTGGAAATGAGGGCTGATGATGTCGAAAATCCTGAACCACCCCTTTAAAGGCTTTTTTCCCTACGCTTTTACCTGTATTTATTTGTCTATTCAGACTAAAATAAAAAATGGAGGGGTGCTTTGACTCAGAAAGCACACCAAAATATATATATTTTTGATGTCTTACTAGGCAAAGGTATTTAGGTCAGTGTCGTTAACTTTATAAAAACATCCAATCATTTTTTGGAGCCACGTTCTTTTAAGCGAAGTGCGAGAAAAGTGTTGAAATATCTTGAAACACTTTTAATAACTTGCTGTAAAAATAATAGTAAAAATTTATTTCTGTACCAGCTGGTAGAACATAACATGTCAACCTTTAGGTCAGCAGATTTACTGCGGTAAGCGTTTTATTCCTAGGTGCCAGGGTTATACGGTCACGCGGCTGCTTTCAGAGTCTCTCTCTCTCGTGTTTAAAACAGAGTAATGGACAATTTAATCACTGTTCATTAGTAGAGATGTGAATGGGCATTTTCTCCATTTGAGTCAGAGTTACAGGCGGCCATGAGCTCATACACTCATTTAAGGAGCCATTAAAAAGAGCCATCCTTGAACCGTAAAGTCTCCATTAAGACTCCCTTTAATGGTGCTCCAGAAACCCCAGATGTTTGAACTGACGGCTCACTTTCAGTTCTGCCGTTTCATGCCACCAGCATTTAGGAAACCATCAACTTTTGCATGACACGTTTTCTCTGTCAAATCATGACTGCCAGTAACGGGTATAAATATAGACTCGCAGTTGGACTTCTGTGACTTTTAGTACACGTCTGTTAGATTTGAGGTCATCAAGTTCAGTGGTTTCCAGCCTTTTTGACTCCAAGGCTCCCCATTGACTACAACAATATTAAAATAACCCATTATTTTTTTTTTTAAAGGGATACTCCAATTTTTTTTTGGGAAATAGGCTCATTTTACAACTCCCCCAGAGTTAAACAGTTGAGTTTTACCGTTTTCGAATCCATTCAGACGATTTTCTGATATTTGGAAGAATGTTAGTAACCAGACAGTTTCTGGTCTCATTGACTTCCATAGTAGGAAAACATATATACGTCAATGAGACCAGAGACTGTCTGGTTACTGATATTCTTCTAAATATCAGAAAATCGGCTGAATGGATTCGAAAACGGTAAAACTCAAATGTTTAACTCTGGAGGAGTGGTAAAATGAGCCTATTTCCAAAAAAGTGGAGTTTCCCTTTAAGGATTTTTTTTTTTTTTACTCAAATATCTTCTTGATAAAATATTTTAGATCTTGGCATATAGAAATACTATATTCATTATAAAAATGCCCATGGAGTTATGATATTTTATTTATTATATCACCTTTTTTTGGTACGTTTTGCAATACAAAAAAAATCTGAATCCTTAAAACAAGATAAACAGTATCTCATACTTTGTCCGATTTTCAGAATCTGTTTCATTTGTTTAAGGGTAACTGTCTTGACATAACTCAAAAGCCAAGACAAAAAAAGACTGAAAAAATACAAATTATTAAATAGATTTTTCGTCATTATTATTTTTTAGAATTTTATTTCACCCTTTAAAATTACACCACCTTATATATCCAGGTTTTTGAGGGTGTGAATTGTTGTTTTGCCTCATTTTGATGCTTGTTTTGTCTTATTTTCAATCATTTTAAGTTATCTTTAAAGGGATACTCCACTTTTTTTTTTTGAAAAAGGCTCATTTTACCACTCCTCCAGAGTTAAACAGTTGAGTTTTACCGTTTTCAAATCCATTCAGACGATTTTCTGATATTTGGAAGAATATCAGTAACCAGACAGTTTCTGGTCTCATTGACTTCCATAGTATATATTTTTTCCTACTATAGAAGTAAATGAGACCAGAAACTCTCTGGTTACTGATATTCTTCTAAATATCAGAAAATCGTCTGAATGGATTCGAAAACGGTAAAACTCAACTGGAGTGGTAAAATGAGCCTATTTCCAAAAAAAGTGGAGTATCCCTTTAAGCCGTCTGGGAAAATTTCTGAGGCTCCCACTGATCTGGATTTTAACATTTACGAAATACTGTATATTACAGGTTTTGCAGAAACAATCACGACTATAGGAAGCTAAATGCATATTCTTCTGTCTTCTCCATAACAGAAGGAAGAAAACGGGAAGATCGTGAACAACCTGACACCTTCCCAGACCAACTTTGAGCAATCAGGACTCGGGCCGGGACAGGAATACAAAGTCACTTTGTCCGTCGTAAAGAACAACACCAGAGGACCCGAAATAAGCTCGACTGTAGTTACAAGTAATGCACCTTCTCTATTGTCCGTGTCATGATCCCATGTCAATATTGAAGTTAATGTTGAAGGCGGCGCTTTTGGTGCTGGAAACGGCTCTGAAGTGTCAGAGGTCAAAGGTGAAACTAGCTCAGCGGTAAAGAATTTGAAGGCCTGCTGGTTGGAAAGGCCAAGAAGAATAGAGGCCATCATTTAACCAAATTAAACATTTAGCGTGGGTAGCTTTAACAGCCCAATGCTGTGCTCGACCGTGAGAAATTTGGAAGATCCATGACATTTACAGCCTTTATCCAAGATAACAGCCAACAAGGCGTGTTTTGGCCCTTGATTTCTGACAGTAGTTAGTGTAGTTCCCCATTTTACTGCCTCAGATTGCTAGATCTGGAGATATCTGTCATGGTTAGGTCAATCCATTTAGGGTGAATGTGCTTATTTACTGCATGAAAGAATTGTGTAGGCATTGACAAGTTTATTGTCTAGTTTATTCATTTGAATGGACCCAAACACGACATATTAAAATTAGAGCCAGACCGATATTATCGGCCGATATTAGGCATTTTCCAAACTATCGGTATCGGCAGTTATAATGGCCAATAAATGAATATTTCAAAAATAAAATAAAAACGGACGGAATTCGCTTGAACCATGTCATGAGTGTTGGAGTTGTATAGTTCTGTCCAGCAGAGGGCACTCTACACCGTTCCTGTCGGCAACACTCGTTGAATTGGTCACGATACATACATTGCTTGAATAACAATTAAAAGAACATTCGCATCAGTTCTCTCAACTCAAATAAGCATGACAAAATTTGTGACTATCATGTCCAGTTGTGTTACTGTTAAATTAGCTGAAAGTGAAGCGTAAATAGCTAGTAATAGTCACGTTACGTTGTTACAGTGTAGTTGACTGACTGTCCTTTTAACTTTTGACAATGTGACTGAAGTATTTCTTCAATAGTGCGTGACAGTTATAGCATGAGACGCATCATCGCTCCTCGGCCTGTTATATTGAAAATGTATGTTTTATAATTTGCAGTATGATGTAATCCATTGCTAAATTATGGCTCATCATAGACTAGCTAACCCAATGCCACTATCATCAGTCTGTTCTGTTGTGACGATAAAAGAAACAAGTTTTAAAAAAAATGCATTATCATTTTATTTTAGTTAAAACTCATAAATAACTACAAATAACTAATGTTAGGGAAATCTGTTAATGTTTTGTTGCGCATTTCTGAAATAATAAAAAAAGTATCGGCCGATATATCGGAATATCGGATTTTAAAACCAACAAATATTTGTATCGGTATCGGCCTTCAAAATCCTTTACCGGTCGGGCTCTAATTAAAATGCAGTGTGCAAGTTGTCCTGCAGCATTTGATTTGATTCCTCTTGAATGTCTTGCTTTGGGATAGGTGTGTATTCAAATCAAATAATTAAATAGACATGTACATGACGGTAACGGTAACATAATGGACAACAAACTGGCACAGCACTGCAAACACAAGTGCTGCATCTGAAATGGTATACTCTCTTAAACAGGTAATTATTTTGAATAAATAATTACTTCATGGCCACTAAAAAATACGTTGTATATGAGTATGAATGTAATCAGCGTCAGTCACGTCGCTTCACTGCCATTTACAAATCCTCTCCCATGGCCTCATGGGATTGAAAAGTGTCAATCGTAGGTAGTAGGAAGTAGTAGGATATCCAGAAACGTTTTTTTTCCCTACTCTTTTATGAGTACTACGATTTCTGACATTCTTCTTTTGTCACATTCAGGTTTTCGCCTACTATTTAGTAAGGAAGTATGCGATTTTGGATGCAGACACTCACAAAACATACGAGACGAGCACTCTGTGAATAAATGAATGAACACACAACCTGAGACGATATTATTTGAACTGTAACTTAGTATAACCACCACATATCCCTCCTTTTGCTGAAGGAATCGATTCTCCAGGACAGGTTGGTGTTAGCGATGTGACTGACAGGTCAGCAGTGATCTCCTGGTCCAGGCCTGTGTCTCAGGTGGACGGGTTCAGGGTTTCGTACGGGCCAAGCACAGACCCGTTAGTCCATCGTGATGTCGACCTCTCGGCCAAAGACACGCAGTACAGCCTGGAAGACCTGAAACCCGACACTGAATACAGAGCGTCTCTCAGTTCTAGAAGGGGAGATTTGACCAGCGAGCCCATCTCTGAAAGCTTCACCACAGGTATGATCACTCGACACTCTACATGAGTTTGTCATTTTAAAGGTATAGTAGTTCACTTTGAAATTAATTTTTGGTATGTTGTATCTTACCACAAGGGCATCCAAGATGTAGGTGTCTTTGTTTCCGCAGTAGTTTCAATTTTGATATTTTTAGGTCAAACCGTTCTTGTCTGTTAGTCATACAATGGAGGTCTATGGTCACCACCTCAAGGAGCATGCACAGAGAAGTCGAACGATATAAATGATATAAATGATATGAATACTTTAAATAAATGAGTACTTACATTTATGAGTCATTAAATCATGTTTAATTTGGACTTCTCTGTGCATGCTCTGTGAGGTGGTGACCATAGACCTCCATTATATGACTGACAGACAAGAACGGTTTGACCTAAAAATATCAAAATTGAAACTACTCCGGAAACAAAGACATGGACATCTTGGATGCCCTTGAGGTAAGATAAAACATACCAAAAATTAATTTCAAAGTGAACTATCCCTTTAACTCAGGCTCAGCCAAACTAATGTTTTACTGATGCTGGGATTGATTTCTGTGTGTCCCAGGCCTGGATGCCCCCAGTGACCTTAAAGCTGTTGATCAGACGGACAACAGCATCACACTGGAATGGAAAAACAGCCGCTCATCCATCGACGGATACCGGATCAAGTACGGACCGATCGCAGGAGGTGCTCACGGTGAAGACATGTTCCCTAGAAGAGCAGGAGACACGACATGGGCCACAATTACAGGTAAAAATGAGACTGCTGTTATTGAACTGCATTTTATTTACTGTTACATATCAGGAGTGTTATAAATCAAGATACATTTACTTAAGAAGCAAAATAACGGATGGTATCTAAAAAAAGAAATACATTTGTGACTATAGACCATTTCACAAGATGTAAACAACACTGGTCCAGAAGCACTTCCTGTTTCAGTTTGTAACCGTTTTCTTTATTTCACATGTAAAGAAAACATCTTAAAGATGTTTGTTTAACTTTTTGATTCAGTTTTCAATGTTCTGTTGGTTGTATTTTATCCCAGCTTTTATGTAGTGTTAAAAAACTGAAACAGGAAGTGCTTCTGAACCAGTGTTGTTTACATCTTGTGAAATGGTCTATATTTGACAAATGTCTGTCAATAGCGTATTAATTCAAAGGGGAAACAAGATTGCCTCTTTCCCCATTGGTAGGTATTTTGCCACGAACGCAATTCGTTTTGATCAATTTGTCAGAAAACGAGACTTAACATCTTAAATCATTTTCCCCCTAATTGATTTAATTTTTATAAATTTGAAATGGAAAACAAGATGAAAAATACTAAGCAAGGAAATCTTTTTTAACAGTGTGTTGATTGTGATTTTGTCATTTAGTCTGGGGAAAAAAGGCAAAAACATGCAACACAAATATTAAAGGGTTAGTTCACCCAAAAATGAAAATTCTGTCAGTATTTACTCACCCTCATGTTGTTCCAACCCCGTAAGACCTTCGTTCATCTTCGTAACACAAATTAAGATATTTAAGATATTAAGATCACTCCTGTATACTAGTCCAGCCTTTCTCAAAGTGGGTGCCGCGGCACACTGGGGTGCCCCCTAGCTGTGTCAGGGGTGCCGCCAAAAAATTACGTAGGCTAAAAAAAATGTGGAAAAAAAAAAACCCAGAAAAAAAACCAGCTGACATTTCATATATAAATATATTTGAATTTACATTCTTCTTTTTAAACATATGAACATATTAATAAAATTGTAAATTCATTTTAGATAAACATATAAAATTAATCATAAAAAAATCCGTCTCACAAGACCGAAGCAAGACACACACAACTTGACGCAAGTGACGCAATCCATAGCAACGCGTTATAGCAACACCTCAGACTGACAGAAACGTAAAAATAAACGTGAATTTAGGCCACTTTAGTTACAGCATTATGGATCGTTTTTTGAAAAGAAAATCCCCACAAGAGCCGGGGATTTTTATTTTATTTTATCTGCATCCTGCACTTCATTTGAGTTCTCCTGGTCTGGATTTGTTATTGGGTTCTTGTATTGGGCGGTCCACCTCTTACGGTTTTATGGCATTTGTGTCTCTGATTAATTATTTTGTGAATTACTTTGCAAACCTGTGTTTTTAAAGGTGCTATAAAGTTTTTATTATTATTGTTATTTACAGTTCATATTATGCTCTGTTCATTACTGTTCTGTCTAACTAAACAAGACATTTGCATTTAAATTTGGGTTATGCAGTGTTTTTAAATTATATTTTACACTGGGGTGCCTTGAGATTTTATGCACTTTTGAAAGGTGCCCTGACTGAAAAAAGTTTGAGAAAGGCTGGTCTAGTCCATAGGCTTCTTGAGGGAAAGACTCTTGATGGGCTCGAAAAGTCATTAAAGACATCGTTAAAATAGTCCAAGTGACTACAGTGGCTCAATTTGAACTTTATCAAACGACGAGAACACTTTTTGTGCGCAAAAACAAACAAAAATAACGACTTTATTTCAAATATTTACTTCCTTCTTTTATTTTTGGGTGAACTAACCCTTTAAAATACACAATAAGAACAAACTATTTATGTTTTAACTTGAAACTAGAGTTGTAAAATAAAAAAAGTCATGTCAGTCAGTTATATCCAATATTATACTTCTGCTGTGATATTTTGCACAATATGCACAAAGATAAAAGAGAAATATCATTCCAAAAATTATGTATTAAAAATGTTTTATCCAAAAACGATAATTTTAAAAGAAAGAAGGAATGGAAAGTGTTTTTACAAAATTAGAAACTGCACATTTCTGTTTTTAAACCCATACTGTACAGTGTGCAAGATTTTGATTCGTTAAAGAAAGTGAAATTTGTTTGCTGATGTGCAAACATGCAGCATTGTATAAAATCAAAAGGATTGTTTGAAGAAACTCACATAAAGAAGTGAAAATGTTCACATAGAGATGTCATAGCTCAGAATTTCCCCTCTTGTTCCCTGCTTGAAAATGCATCAGTTTAGAGTTTCATCCTCTGGATTAATGGATTGTGTGTGCCGTAGGCCTGAAGCCTGGAACGGAGTACGGCATTGGAGTCACAGCCGTTCAGAATGAGAGAGAGAGTGTGCCGGCCACCACCAATGCACTGACCGGTGAGATCTCTTCTCTTTATATGAGCGACAGACACTACCGTTCAAAGCTTCAAGATCAATATCATTGTTTTTTGTTTATTTGAAAGATATTGATACTTTTATCCTGCAAGGGTGCATTAAAGGAGTAGTTCACTTTTAAAAAAAACTTTTGCTGATAATTTACTCACCCCCATGTCATCCAAGATGTCCACGTCTTTCTTACTTCAGTCGAAAAGAAATTAAAGGTTTTGATGATTTTCTCCATATAATGGACTTCAATGGGGTCCAAACGGTTCAAGGTCCAAAAGACAGTTTCAGTGCAAACTGCAAACTGTTCAAAGGGCTTTAAACGATTCCAGACGATGAATAAGGGTCTCTCTCATTTAATAAATAAATAACAAAGTTTAAGTTTTATACACTCAAATGCTGTATATTTGGAACACAAACAAAGATTATCCTAAAAACTGTTCTCTTGACCGATTATGAATCTTCTTTGCCCACATAGATCTGGATCCACCTCGAGACCTGGAAGTGCGAGACTCCTCTGAAAGCACTCTGGATCTGGTCTGGAAGAGACCCCGGGCCAAGATCTCCACCTACAGGCTAGCGTTTGTGTCTGCCGACGGGCGACGGGAAGAGCTGGAGCTGCCTGCGACTGCCACCACACACACGCTGACCGGCCTGACCCCCGGCATGCGCTACACCGTCACCCTGGTGTCAGAACGTGCACGGAGAAGAAGTGCTCCAGCCACTGTGGCCGCATCCACAGGTGAGGGCTTCCTTACTTTTGTTTGCTTTTGCAACATGATAATGCTATTGTTCTGTTTGCAGGTGTGGACAAGAGATTGTGAAAATGATCATGACTAACTTTATATGCATGCTTTTTCCCCCAAAAATATTCAGTTTTAGGCATGAAACATTCAGTAGCTACTCTATGCAAGGACGCTTCTATCTTAAAGGAGTAGTTCCCTTTTAAAAAAAACTTTTGCTGATAATTTACTCACCCCAATGTCGTCCAAGATGTCCATGTATTTCTTTCTTCAGTCGAAAAGAAATTTAGGTTTTTGATGAAAACATTCCACGATTTTCTCCATATAATGGACTTCAATGGGGACCAAACGGTTCAAGGTCTAAAGACAGTTTCAGTGCAAACTGTTCAAAGGGCTTTAAACGACTCCAGGCGATGAATAAGGGTCTTATCAAGTGAAACGATCGCTCATTTAAAAAAAAAAATAACAAAGTTTAAGTTTTATAAGCACTTTATTATGTGATGCACGTTCGTGACTCTCCTATTTGAACTCATTCATCAAAATGAAGGAATTTTTTCCCAAGTCAACTCGTTCGTTAAATGAACCAAATAACAAAAAAATTAAAAAAAAAGATGTGCTCATTTTGATGAACGAGTTTGAACAGGAGAGTCACGAACGCGCATCACAGAACAGAACAAGGCGAGCATTTGAGCTTATAAAACTTAAACTTAGTTTTTTTTTTAGTTTTTTTTTTTTTAAATGAGCGATCGTTTCGCATGATAAGACCCTTATTCATCACCTGGAATTGTTTAAAGCCCTTTGAACAGTTTGTAGTTTGCACTGAAACTGTCTTTTGGACCTTGAACCGTTTGGTCCCCATTGAAGTCCATTATATGGAGAAAAATCCTGGAATGTTTTCATCAAAAACCTTAATTTCTTTTCGACTGAAGAAAGAAAGACGTGGACATCTTGGATGACATGGGGGTGAGTAAATTATCAGCAAAAGTTTTTTTAAAAGTGAACTACACCTTTAACTCTGGGGGAGTTGTTCAATGAGCCTATTTCCAAAAGAAAAGTGGAGTATCCCTTTAAGCAGGTTCAACAGATCTGCATACTTTCTGTAGTCGATTGTTTGCATTTGTGCACTTGCGTGAAGAGTGTTTCCTGCCATAACTAACTAACTGTGACACCAGTAAATCAGATCACAGATCTCCCTCCACACAGCTGTGTATTAAACATCAAATATGATCAGAATATTTGCGATTATGATCAGCGTTTTTCACTTTCAGGAAGCGTATTGTGTGAGGGCTTATGGTCCAGATGATAGTCAATCATATTTTGTCTTGAATGAAGGGATTTGCACGTGTGTCATGAGGTTTCATCCGGTGTTGCCCAGTTTCAAATGTTTTTGTCTTTTTCTTGTAGCATCTTTCACTTTTTATCTAGCGAACACATTTCCTGAGCTCGGTTCAGCCAAAGGCACCGACGACAATGTCATTAGCTTTGTGCCTCTCGACAACTCTGGCAGCGGATACGAGGATCCCACCGGCACCTTGACCGTGTCCAATGTCACGTCTGATGGATTTGATCTTTCGTGGGAGTCAAATATGCACATTGGCTATGATAGTTACACTGTAGAACTTAAAGATTTCTCAGGGAAATGGGACAAGGAGGTTCATCTCAATGTGGAGGTGAACAGCACTAAGATCCGAGGTCTAAGGGCTTCCACTGAGTACCAAGTAAGGCTTTATGGAATATCCAATAACCAAAGATCTTCACTACTAGAAGCTGTAGCAGTCACAGGTATAAACTGTCTTTGGGTTTCAAGTCACCTGTTTGATTTCGTGCCATTGCTACGAAATATAAGAAATGATTGGTTTCATAGGACACATTTTGCATGATATATGATATGCAACTGCTCCCATACATCAAATGGTAGAGCAAAAAAACATGCATGATGATGATGATGATATGGATGCTTATTGGGCTGGGTGATACAGAAAAATATTAGGGCTGTCAAACGATTAATCGCGATTAATCGCATCCAAAATAAACGTTTGTGTTTACATAATATATGTGGGTGCACGGTGTATAATTATTTTGTATACAGTATATATAAATACACACACATGCTTGTATATATTTAAAAAATATTTTCTTTTTATTTTCTTTGAATATGTATATACCGTATATCATTTATATTAAATATAAATATTTTATATAAATAATATTTTTTTTCTTAAATATACATGCATGTGTGTGTATTTATATAGGCTACATACAAAATAATTATACACACCGCACCCACGTTATGTAAACACAAACTTTTATTTTGGATGTGATTAATCGTGATTAATCGTTTGACAGCCCTAAAATATATATATATATATTTTTAGTATTTTTAGTATATTTTTGAATATATATATTCTAATATATATATATATATATATATATATATTTTACATATGTTTCACTCTTTTTACTCTATTCACAATTTATCTCAATATTTAATTTTGACCATTTAATTTTTTTTTTATAAGAGGAGCCATTATAACAAGAATTGAAGCCAATTCAGGTTGTTTAATGCAATAAATAATTTTTTTTGCTAGGAAAAATGTCACATTTATTTATTTGATTAATTGAATATAATAATTATAATTATTGTTTGTTTAATATTAAATTGAACCAAACATTTGCTGCTTAAAAATACATAAATGCATAAAAAATATCATGTAGACATGACCTTCATGCAGCCAGCGAATAATGATTCAGGCATAAAATTCTAACTTTTTTTTTTATACATATATATATATATATATATATATATATATATATATATTTATTGTAAATATTCAGTATATCACCCAGCCCTAGTTTATAAATGCCAAGAATATCCACAAACCCAGTGGAGAAAATAGTTAATGCTCATAACAAACTAAACTCTGTTGTGAAAAAAAAGAGAAATGCATGAGAAAACTGATTAGTAGAATGTTGTTTAATTAACAACGAATTGAGTTCATGCATGCCGTTTCCTCAAAACATCTCGAGGTCTGCATTGAAGTGTCCCATGTACTTCCACTCTGGTGGACTACTTGGAAACTTCAGCGATTAATGGCTCATCATAGATAGCCATTAATGCCAGATGTTTTCAGATTCATGCATGCAGGTTTCAATACATCATTTGCATGTGAATTAAGTTTTATCGCATGCAGTGTGTCTCAAATCTCAGTGCACGTTGAGAAAGTGAGGGGGGAAATATGTTTTGAATATATAATGTATATGAATGAAAATGCTTTTTATGGTCTTAGTTAAATATAATAACCCTGACATACACATGTGGATGAAATCCCACATGTTAAAGTGGTTGCAACTATTTAATGAATACAGCCTCATGGCATAATGTTAATTCAAAAAGAATTATAGAATGTACAGTAGTAATTATTTTACAATTATTAATGGAGCAAATCAGAGAACCACTTCCCAGGATAAACACAAGTGAATATAGTCATATTTTAAAGGGGTCATGACAATTATTGTAATATGTTTCCTTGAGGTTGACTTATATTGTATAAAATAACAAATGAAGAGTTCAGATGCAAAAGCCTCTAAATGCCATTTGAAATTTTCTTCTTTAATGATGATTTTTATCAAACTTGTATATTTAAGTTCAGTAATTTCACTTAAATGGCGATGATAATTACAATTGTTATTTAAGTGAAATTACTGAACTTAAATATACAGGTTTGATAAAAAAAAATCATCATTAAAGAAGAAGATTTCAAATGGCATTTAGAGGCTTTTGCATCTGAACTCTTCAAATATATATGCAAAAAAACTATTATCTATTATCAACCTTCATTCTGACCCTCTGTCTTAAATGAGCCGCTTTTTGAAACTTGATTAAACGAATGCTTTGTTTAGAATGAGGACTTTTTAAGCTTTGAAACTTTTTTAATGGTACAAAGACCTCTTATATGTCAAAAGATCAAGTCAAATTTGATTTCTCATGTCATTGTGCACTTAGTCAATGACTTGTAACCTCTTGTTTTCACAGGAAAAGCACTTCTAATTATGTCCTGTCGTTAACCTCTGACCTTAAATGCACTGAATGTACTTTCCTCTAGCACAGTCTACCTCTCCTGATGTTGTTGCTTTGACCGTCAAAAGTGTTTCAACAATGCAACCAAGCCTCCATAAGGAGGTTCAACCAGCAGTCTCTACCTCCACTTATTTAACAGAAGATTTTAAAGCTGAAGCCTCAGGTGATGACCTTGAGGGCCCAAGTCAAGGGCCTCCGAGTGACCTAAAAGTCACAAATGTGAGCAGAAATAGTTTGTGGCTATCTTGGTCAGCTCCAGAAGGAGCCTTCGATAGCTTCATCGTTGAGCTGAACTCAACGTCGAATAAGTCTAAAGAGCTCATTATTGACGCATCTGGAGACGCCAGGCAGGTCCGTGTTGATGGGCTGACCGCTGGCATGCATTATGAGATTACTTTATATGGGATGAAGGAGGGGGAAAAATCTCAACCGGTCAATGTTCACGTCAAGACAGGTACATGGACATCATCTTCAGAAACCACAGTCATCTGTCATCCGCCATCACAGTACTAATGTCATTTATAGGAGCATTTCTGCAGGCGTAAGATGGCTTTGTGAATAAAATTTGCATTAGAAACCAAAAAAAGTGAGAAAAAAAAGTGTTTAGAAACCCAAATCCCGCAAGCGACGCTCTGTGCATGTTAAGTATTTAGTTGTACGATACCATTTAAAAGTTTGAAAGAAATTATGTTTATGAAATTTTAAGAAATGCAAGAAATGTATGATTTAATTCAGCTAGGAAGCATTGTACAGTATCAGTGTCATTTTATTATCATTGATATACGGTTATAGTTTTTTTTGGTAACGCTTTACAATAAGGTTTCATTACTTTAGCTAACATGAGCTAATTTTATTAGCATTTATCAATCATAGTTCATATTAATTTAAATATTTACTGAAATAGTGTTAAAATCAAAAGGTGCATTTGTTAACATTAGTTAATGCACTGTGAACTAGCATGACCTAATGTAAACAAAGATTAATAAATACTGTAACAAGTATATTTCTTTTTAGTAGGGCTGTCAAAAGATTAATCGCATCCAAAATAAAAGTTTGTGTTTACATAATATATGTGGCTGCACTGTGTATTATTATTTTGTGTATATATACTGTAAATGTATATAAATACACACACATGCATGTATATTTAAGAAAACAATATTATTTATATATAAAATATTTATATATATATATAATATAAATTATAAATTATATATATAATTATAAATATATATATATATATATATATATAAATAATTATAAATTATAAAATTATAAAAAAATAATTATAAAATTATTTTAATAATTATTTAATAATTTTTTATAATATTTTAATAATTAAAAAATTATTAAAAAAATTATAAATATATATATATATATATAACTATATACAGTATATACATGAAAATATTTCTTAAATGCATACAAGCATGTGTGAATATATATATATATATATATATATATATATATATATATAAAATAATTATACACAGTGCACCCACATATATTATGTAAACACAAAGTTTTATTGTGGATGCGATTTATCCCGATTAATCGTTTGACAGCCCTAGTTTTTAGTTCATTGTTTACAAATGACAACTTATTCTTGTGTTACTGTTTTTTATATATGCCTTTTTTTAGATTTTCTGTTTTAATTTTAGTATAAAAAATATTTAGTATCACACAAAAATTCTTACTTTTATATTGTTAAAAATTACTTTATTTAAATATATTCAAATACTAATAATATTTCGAAATTTCACTGCTTTTACTGTATTTTGGATCAAATAAATGCAGCCTTAGTGAGCACAAGAGACTGAAAAACCTTTTACAAAATCTTACCGACGCTAAACTTTTAATTGGTAGTGTATTACGTATTTATTAAACATTGAATATTATGTAAAGTTCACTTTCTCCACTCAAACATACCCAAAATGTGATCCTATACCTCCAGTGCCACAAAACGCTTGCAGAATTGTTCCTGTGCTTTCCAAACGTCCCCTCGGGATTATGGCATGAAATATTTCTAAACGTTTTATATCGGATCACTCTACCATTATTTCTCGACATGAATGAACACCATCTTTGTGCCTCATGTCTTCATTCATATCATTTCATTCCATCTATTAAGTGTTTTATCTGTAGCTGTCATTGTGTTTATGCCGGTGGCACTGGCAAGTTGAGCTCATTTCATTATGCAAATGTAATTAATTTCAGTGACAATAACTCATTTCTGATTTCTTTGTCTGTCAGAGGAGCAGAAGCCGCAGATTGGCAGTCTGAGTGTGTCTGATGTATCTTGGGATAGTTTCAATGTGTCCTGGATCATTGAGGATGGCCTTGCCTTTGACAGTTTTGTGATTGAAGTGGCAAATTCAGCAGGTGGTCCAGAAACACAGAGCCTTTCTGTATCTGGGGATGCACGTAGTTTATGGATGTCTGGGCTCAGCCCCGACACGTCCTATACAATTACACTATACGGAGTGCATCAGGGCTCGATCCTGGGGTCGATCAACATTGAAGCAGCAACAGGTATCCATGCTGACCTGGACATCCCTTGTGAAAAAGACACTTAATTGCATGTTATAAAATGAAAATGTGTTATAGCTTAAATGTATATGCAATACAATTAGTTGAACTTAACTCGTCACATATTAATTTTACATTCAATTGAGAAACAAACTCACAAATCAGCCCCTTCTTAATTTAAGTTTTCAGTTCATTTCAAATGACTTGAACAATAATTATTTCTGTTGTCTTTGAAATATGTATTTATTTAAAGATGTTCAATTAATGTTATATTAATTATCATACATTTTATATCACGGTTTAATTAATCATTTTATCTAAGTACAGTTTTTATAAATATACTGTTAAGATTTAAAATGCAATGCTAGTGCACATTCAATGCAATTAAGCCCACTTCTTTTTCACAAGGGATGAGAAACCTATTTTCTATGATACCTTTTTTTCTTAATCTTTTCTCTCTTTCTGACCTTTTTCATTCTAGTTGGGAGCTGTGGTGTCAAGCAGGTGCTTCTGTGCTCTAACATTTCCTTTTAATTCTTCATGAAACCTAAACTTTTTTTGTTGCATGTGGTCCATCCATGAGAATGATGACCGAACACGTAGCAGCGTCTCTCGAATGTCCACAATAATTTGTTGATTGTGAAACGACTTCATTTAACAAAGCTTACTGATTGTCAGCTGTACTGTTCCAGCCACTGTGTCGGTCTTGCCTCCCAAGTTGATTGCGTTGGGGCAAAGGATGTGTCATGTTTCCATTCATTTCCACTGAAATCAAAGCTTTGTTTTCAGCAGTAATCATTGTCAACCTTTATATATCAACCAGCTACCCCAAATGCATGGCACCACCCATCTCATATAGTTACCGCATTGTGGTGAGGTTTGATGTGCTGCAGTGATTGCAACATATTTCACCCTCTTACATATCATTTCATTGCGTGATCTCATCATCTCCCTGCATCATTTCACACATCTATTGATTTGATATAGAAGCAACATGCATTTGAATAAGTCATCCATTTTGATGTAGTGTTTATTTTGAGGTCTTTCTATATCAGCGCTGTGGTTCCCAATCTTTTTCATCAGCTGAACCGATTTTTATGTATATTTCTTATGTATTTATACATTTAATAAATTAACACATTTTTTTATTACACTCAGAAAAATGCTGGGTTGTTTTAACCCAATTTGGGGTAAATGGGGTAAACAAACCCAGCCATTGGGTTACATTTTTAAATTACATTTTTAACCCAATGTTTGAGTTTGTCCATATTTGACCCAAAATTGGGTTAAAACAACCCAGCATTTTTCTGAGTGTAGGCTGGCACTCTATTTTGAGATGTGAAATGTTGCATTTATTGAATTTAAATATATATATATATATATAAAAATAGAAATAAATATATTAATTCTAATCGAAAAAATAGCTCATAAAAAATATATAATTAATGCAAAGTATCATAAAAAAAACTATAAACATTCTAAATAATAATCAGAAAATATTATAAAACAAAAAATATATTTGAATGGTTATCCTGGGGAAAAATAAAGTTCAATTTTAAGGCTTTGTCCGTTTTTGACCGGGAGGAAGCTAAATGTAACCCATTTACGAAGAAGCCAAGAATATACTTCTTGAAATAATTAAAGTAGCCTTACATAAACCAAAATAGGTACTGGCCATCACCATTATATGCTCATCCATCTTCTGACTTGTTGTTTCTTCTAACACGTTTATTAAAATTTTTTAACTCTGTTATTTATGTTTTTACCCATTCACTGGAAATACTGATGTGATATTGAAACATACTGCTTTCTGGTCACCGTCTGAGCATTAACTTTTGTTTGGATTGGGAATAATATTTAAAAATTGGCATGGGAATAATTTGGAATAATCTTTATACATCTTTTGTATTGATTGCTTCATATGCACTAACGCTATATTCTTGTTAACCTGTTTTGACACTACAGTGAACAAATACAACAAAATAGCCCCAGTTTTATTCACATCTAAACGAACATTCTTAGAAAACACCTTTTTCTTTTCTTTTTTTTTTCTCCGGCTTTTCTGTTTTCGATGGAAGCTTCTTTGCACAGAATGAAAAATAAAAAAGGTAATTGTGACTTTTTATCTCACAATTCTGACTTTTTTCTCACAATTCTGACTTTTTTCTCACAATTGCGAGATGTAAAGTCAGAATTGCGTGATATAAAGTCGCAATTGCATGTTATAAAGTCCGAATTGCGAGATATAAAATCAGAATTGTGTGATATAAAGTCAGAATTGCGAGATATAAAGTCAAAATTGCAAGATAAAAAGTCAGAATTGCGTGTTATAAAGTCGCAATTGCGTGTTATAAAGTCAGAATTGCGAGATATAAAGTCAGAATTGCGAGATATAAAGTCACAATTGCGTATTATAAAGTCAAAATTGCGAGATATAAAGTCAGAATTGCGTGATATAAAGTCGCAATTGCGTGTTAAAAAATCTAAATTGCGAGATATAAAGTCAGAATTGTGTGATATAAAGTCGCAATTGGGTGATATTAAGTCAAAATTGCAAGATAAAAAGTCAGAATTGCGTGTTATAAAGTCGCAATTGCGTGTTATAAAGTCAGAATTGCGAGATATAAAGTCAGAATTGTGAGATATAAAGTCAGAATTGCGTGATATAAAGTCGCACTTGCGTGTTATAAAGTCAGAATTGCGAGATATAAAGTCAGAATTGCGAGATATAAAGTCGCACTTGCGTGTTATAAAGTCAGAATTGCGAGATATAAAGTCAGAATTGCGAGATATAAAGTCAGAATTGCGTGATATAAAGTCAGAATTGCGAGATATAAAGTCAGAATTGCGAGATATAAAGTCAGAATTGTGAGATATAAAGTCAGAATTGCGTGATATAAAGTCGCAATTGCGTGTTAAAAAATCTAAATTGCGAGATATAAAGTCAGAATTGTGTGATATAAAGTCGCAATTGGGTGATATTAAGTCAAAATTGCAAGATAAAAAGTCAGAATTGCGTGTTATAAAGTCGCAATTGCGTGTTATAAAGTCAGAATTGCGAGATATAAAGTCAGAATTGTGAGATATAAAGTCAGAATTGCGTGATATAAAGTCGCACTTGCGTGTTATAAAGTCAGAATTGCGTGATATAGTCAGAATTGCGAGATATAAAGTCAGAATTGCGAGATATAAAGTCAGAATTGCGAGATATAAAGTCAGAATTGTGAGATATAAAGTCAGAATTGCGAGATATAAAGTCAGAATTGCGAGATATAAAGTCAGAATTGTGAGATATAAAGTCAGAATTGTGAGATATAAAGTCAGAATTGCGTGATATAAAGTCGCAATTGCGTGTTAAAAAATCTAAATTGCGAGATATAAAGTCAGAATTGTGTGATATAAAGTCGCAATTGGGTGATATTAAGTCAAAATTGCAAGATAAAAAGTCAGAATTGCGTGTTATAAAGTCGCAATTGCGTGTTATAAAGTCAGAATTGCGAGATATAAAGTCAGAATTGTGAGATATAAAGTCAGAATTGCGTGATATAAAGTCGCACTTGCGTGTTATAAAGTCAGAATTGCGTGATATAGTCAGAATTGCGAGATATAAAGTCAGAATTGCGAGATATAAAGTCAGAATTGCGAGATATAAAGTCAGAATTGTGAGATATAAAGTCAGAATTGTGAGATATAAAGTCAGAATTGCGTGATATAAAGTCAGAATTGCGAGATATAAAGTCGCACTTGCGTGTTATAAAGTCAGAATTGCGAGATATAAAGTCAGAATTGCGAGAAATAAATTCGCAATGGCGTGTTATAAAGTCAGAAATGCTTGACAAAGTCCAAATTGCGTGTTGTAAAGTCAGAATTGTGAAATATAAACTATTCTGGCAATTGCGTGTTTATATCTCACAATTCTGAGAAAAGATGTCAGAATTTCGACATATAAACTCGCAATTATGTCTTATACTTATAAAGTCAGAATTGCGAGATGTAAACATAAAAGTCAGACAAACATTCGCAAAAAAGTCAGAATTGTGAAATAAAAAGTCGCACTTCTGTAATTTTTTCTCAGACATAACACGCAATTGCGACTTTATTTCTCACAATTCTGACTTCATGTCTCGCAATTGTGAGATAAAAAAATCGCAATTATTTATTTATTTTTTATTCATTGGTGGAAACAAGCTTCCATAGTTTTCATATTGAAGCCAGTTTAACATCACGCATCTGCAGTGTGTAAGCAAACAATTCATGAAAACATTAAAAATGAAGAATTTAAGTATTTTATTTTTCGGCTGAATATTTACATTTTAATTATATTTTTTACCAACTTTGCCATGAAATCTAATACATGAAATCTGTTACCTGTATGCATGCAAAAATAAATATGCTGCAGACACGTGGTGTGTAAAACAGGCCTAATCCGACAAGCACAAATAACACTAGCTAGTATTTAGCCTATAACAATTAATATCATATGCTCGGCTTAACAAATTATACATGCAAATTACGCATTTAGTACAGCAACGATGTACCCATAGACAATAAGGGTGACAATGTCCAAACACTGTACAGCAAGTGCAAATATACATTACCTCTGTTCCAATAACCGTTTCTCCCTTTAGATAGCGCTCCAATGGTTGGCAGTCTGTATGTGTCTAATATTACATCAGAGAGTTTCTCCATTTCATGGAATGACACGAGAGGAGATATTGAGAGGTTTATCCTGGAGATTATAGACTCTAGCTGGCAGCGGGAGCCAGTTGAATATAATCTAACACACGGTACACAGTCATATGAAATCACTGGGCTACAGCCGACTACTGACTATATAGCTTACCTCACTGGAGTTATGAAGGGAAGGAGAACAGACTCCGTCAGTGCTGTCGCCTCCACAGGTAACTGGAATTCTCTCTTTTCCTTGCTGTTTTCCCCCGTTTGTTTATATTGGAAGTGATAAATCAGGCCTCAAAAGAGTAGTTCAACCAAAAAGTTCACATTTATGTACTCATGTCATTCCAAACCTGTATGTTTTTTCTTTATCTTCATTTGTTGAAGATCTCTCTAAAAGTGGTCCATGAAACTCAAGTCTCCTGAAGTGATGTTATAGCGTGAGGAACATGCACAATTGAAGACTAAATTCAAGTTTCAGCATCTGCCTGTGCACATGGAAATCTGAATCTGGTGCCACAAGATGATTTACGAGTATACCCACTCGAAGCTGGTCGAGTAGAACTGGTTACCGTGGTGAACATTTGGTGCCGTGACCCAGGTGGGAGTGAGGTTTAGGGGGAAAGCAAGTGCAATGGACGCAGGCCTGTGCATGTAAACCTCAGTCCCCTGGCTTCAAGAGGCACGCTAGTGACTGACACTAGACGCCGTGGTCTTTACTGTCCTTGTTAGCGAGCCCGGTTCAAACCTCACAAGGAGCTGGTTGAGTAGAAACGATTACTTTTGGTGCCGTGACCCGGATGGGAATGAGGTTTATGGGAAAGCAAGTGCAACGAACATAGGCCAGTAAGAGCTGTGCAAGTAAACCTCACTCCCCTGGCTTCAAGAGGCGTGCTAGTGACTGACGCTAGCAGCTGTGGTCATTAGCATCCTTGTTGGCGAGCCCGCCTCCCACGCCAGAGACCCTGGTTCAAACCTCACTAGGAGCTCGTCGAGTTGAACCGATTACTTTTGGTGCCGTGACCCGGATGGGAATGAGGTTTATGGGAAAGCAAGTGCAACGAACATAGGCCAGTAAGAGCTGTGCAAGTAAACCTCACTCCCCTGGCTTCAAGAGGCGTGCTAGTGACAGACGCTAGCAGCTGCGGTCATTAGCATCCTTGTTGGCGAGCCCGCTTCCCACGCCAGAGACCCTGGTTCAAACCTCACTGGGAGCTGGTCAAGTTGAACCGATTACTTTTGGTGCCGTGACCCGGATGGGAATGAGGTTTATGGGAAAGCAAGTGCAACGAACATAGGCCAGTAAGAGCTGTGCAAGTAAACCTCACTCCCCTGGCTTCAAGAGGCATGCTATTGGCTGACGCTAGCAGCTGCGGTCATTAGCATCCTTGTTGGCGAGCCCGCCTCCCACGCCAGAGACCCTGGTTCAAACCTCACTAGGAGCTGGTTGAGTAGAAACGATTACTTTTGGTGCCGTGACCCGGATGGGAATGAGGTTTATTGGAAAGCAAGTGCAACGAACATAGGCCAGTAAAAGCTGTGCAAGTAAACCTCACTCCCCTGGCTTCAAGAGGCACGCTATTGACTGATGCTAGCAACTGCGGTCATTAGCATCCTTGTTGGCGAGCCCGCCTCCCACGCCAGAGACCCTGGTTCAAACCTCACTAGGAGCTGGTTGAGTAGAAACGATTACTTTTGGTGCCGTGACCCGGATGGGAATGAGGTTTATGGGAAAGAAAGTGCAACGAACATTGTCCAGTAAGAGCTGTGCAAGTAAACCTCACTCCCCTGGCTTCAAGAGGCACCTAGTGACTGACGCTAGCAGCTGCGGTCATTAGCATCCTTGTTAGCGAGCCCGCCTCCCACGCCAGAGACCCTGGTTCAAACCTCACTAGGAGCTGGTTGAGTAGATTCGATTACTTTTGGTGCCGTGACCCGAGTGGGAAAGCAAGTGTATGGGAAAGAAGTGCAACGAACATAGGCGAGGAAGAGCTGTGCAAGTAAACCTCACTCCCCTGGCTTCAAGATGGCTTCGTGCTAGTGACTGACGCTAGCAGCTGCGGTCTTTAGCGTTCTTCTTAGTGCGCCCGCCTCCCACGCCGTAAACCCTGGTTTGATTTTGATCAGATACAAAAGCATACAGATTTGAAGCGAAATGAGGATGAGTAAATGCTTTTTTGGCTGAACTATCTCTTTAACCAAGGCTGTTAGCTGGACCGTTAGCATGGACAGATCTCTAAAACTATTGAAACCAGAGAAAGAGACACTAAACAAAACGCCATGGCTGGCTTTTTCCCCTGTAGCGGCCGAGCCTGACTTGTCTGGGCTAGTTGTTTCAAACATTACCTCAGACACAGTTTCGCTCTCCTGGCGGACGGGAGAGAAGGCGTTTGATAATTTTATAGTCGAGGTGAGAGAGTCTGCTTTGCCCTCGCAGGCGACGGGGCGCACCTTGCCCACAGGTGCCCGCTCCACAGTGCTGTCCGGGCTCAGAGGAGACACACGATATCAGATCAAGCTGTATGCCACCTCAGGTGGCGCCAACACGGCTGCCCTGACAACTGTAGTAACCACAGGTACAGCTGAGCATGCTTTTGAGTTCTCAGAACACATGCTTTAAACATTTATATTGGGTTTTGAAGATGTTGTTTGCTATATGGAAGCCCATTTGCTGCCCTGGAATAAAACAATAATAAGGTAATTTCATTTTTCATCTCACAATTCTTACTATTTCTCGCAATTACGAATTTATATCTCGCAATTTGGACTTTTTTACTTTATAATTTTTAATTCCCACATATAAAACTGTCTTAAAGTTGATTTTTTTTTTCTTTTGGCTAGACCACTGGTAGTGTACTGTACATAGGAATCCAAATCTAGTTTACTCTTTCCCCACTGTTGACTGAAAGGTATATTTCAAGTGTATATGTATATATATATATATATATTTTTTTTTACCTAAATAGGAATATACTAGTATACTTAAAGTCCAAAAAGTAATAAACTGTAAGTATGGTGTTAAGTTCACTTAAAGCAAGTTGCAGTAATGTATATAACTTCTAAACTTGTAGTTTCTGAGAGTAAGTGTACTTTCATAAACTAAAACATTGCTAGTATTTGTCAAGTAAACTATCAGTAAGTTCACTTGTAGTATAGTTACAGTTCAAATGAAAACCTTGTCTACACAAAGTCTACCGTTACACTTAAAGTATACTTTTATACACTAAAAAGTTGGCCAATTTAGTCCCAAGTAATATTTAAACGGTACACTTACAAGTATACTTCTAGAACATTGATATTAGTATACTTACATGAAGTACATTAAAATAAAATGAACTTGAAGAAGTATACTTATTATTTTTACATATAATTGTCAGAATTGCGAGGTATAAACTCACTATGAGAAAAATTCTTAAAATTGCTCAGAATTGTGAGAAATAATGTAAGAATTGTGCAGATTAAAAAATAGTTCATAGTATGGCACAAAGTACATGTAAAAAAATATTGATGGTTTAACTTAAAAAAGTAAGTAACCTGATTGCCTTAAAATTTTAAGTTCATTGAACTGGAAAAAGTGAGTTAATACAATGAAGGAGATTAATTTAACCATCAGAAACTCAAAATTATATTTTATCTGAACTAAATAAATTATTTAAGTTGATTTGACAAAAGAAAAAATGTTGTGATTACTACACTGTAAAAAATATTGTTGGTTTAACTTAAAAAAAGTAAGTAATCTAGGTTGCCTCAAAATTTTAAGTTTATTAAACTGGAAAAAGTGAGTTAATATGATTAAGGAGATTAATTTAACCATCAGAAACTCAAAATAATAAGTTATCTCAACTAAATAAATTATTATAAAGTTGATTTGACAAAAGAAAATATGTTGTGATAACAAATCTTGAAAATATTTTTTACAGTGTAGTATTCCTGGTTGTTTGCAGGGTAATGTCTATGGCATGTTAGCAGGAGGAGTGTAAAGATTTTCTTCCAAACCTTGTGTTTGCACAAGTTATGTCCAATTTGTCACTCACTCCTTTGAATTTTAGGATAAAATCAGGCTCATATTGCATCTAAACCTAGATTACTTACTACGTAGCATTACACACAAACACTTGATTAGTGTGATTGATTGACCAGTGATTTGATGCCATTTTTCAAGTAGATTGTCCTCAAAGTGGAAACATGAATTGGTCCCACTGAATGCTAATGCATTTTCTTTGCCATTTTTCAAACTGAGGACTAAGTCGTAATTATTGTCTGCCACAATTGACTGCAGACCACAGATGCTTATCATAGACATTAAGGCAAATAACCCAGAATATTCCTACAGTTTTAAACATCCAGTTTTCGCTTGTTTCAGCTACTGTTAAGTTTCATAACAGTACCCAATACTTTCTTTCATTCAGAGCCTAAGCCTAAATTGGGCACCGTTGTGGTGTCTGAAACCCTCCCGAATAGCTTGGCGCTGTCCTGGAGCACACTGTCAGGCCACTTTGATGGCTTTGCTGCTCGTATCACTGACCGTGAGCAGCTGTATGATGTTGTAGAGCTCAGGCTATCAGGATCAGAGAGGAACGTTACCGTGATGGGTCTTATGGACTCTACGGTCTATGACATAATGTTTTATGGTCTGTCTCGTGGCCGTCAAACTCCATCAGTTTCCTTCAATACCAGTACAGGTACTGTGCAAGTTTTTCATGCTTCTCTCACAACAAATCAGGACTTAACAAACAGAACTAACACATTTACAAATTACTGAAACGGACATTTTTGTTTGTTTTGGTACAATTGCATGCATGTAATATTTAACATGGTTACTTGAATGACTCCAAAGGCGAATGATTTTTTACATCAGGGGCCGGATTTACTAAACAGGGCAAATAGCGTGAGAGCGCAATCCCGTAAAACGCCGACGTGAGTGGAAAGTTCTCCATTATTTCCATAATGATCTACCAAGAGCAGCGCAAATTACAAATACCAGTAAATTGACGAGCGCAAACCTTCGTAAATCATCTTGCACGATTCGTTTAAATACTCTCCTGATTCGTTTAATTTTGCGTCTGAAAGGGAAACTCCCGTCCGGTCTCATCCCAAGGCCTCATATACTGAGGCTTTTGACATTGTGTCATGGCACCCTTTAGTGTCAATATGAGACGCAGATATATATGGGCCAGAAGGCGCCTCCTAGTGGTCTAACCCTAACCCTACCCCAGACCTAAACCTACACATATGTATTGATGCTAAAGGGTGCCAAATGTCAAAAGCGTCTCTATATACGCCCTAGGATGAAAATGCATTGGAAGCTCCTACAAATGCATATGCAATAAGGTCGAGCACAAAAATAACGCTTTTTATGGCTTTTCACTGTGTGTCTTCAGTAAATTCTTACAGTAGATTTGATAGCCAAGGGTTTGCACCGGTGCAAGCTGTTAAATCTGGCCCCAAGTGTGAATATGTTGACTACATCAAAAATGAAAGAATAAAAAAACATTTTTTTTGTGCTTGGTAAAAAAAAAAACACTAATTCTCCCACTGATGTTTCTGTTTGCAACATAATCTCCTGTGAAACATGACATGATTGCACATTAGGAAAAGTAGATTTGTAGTGTGGAAACTCATTTTTGCATCTGTCTGACTCTGACCACATGTTGTTTAACACAGATGTATGGTTATCCTGATTCATTCCCGTTTTTGTCAATGCATATGCATGCAGTTTTATTGCACCCACTGAATACTCGGTTAATTTACTTGGAGAAAGAAAGCTCATATAATGATAGCTTAAAGGGATTCTCCACTTTTTTTGGAAATAGGCTCCCCCAGAGTTAAACAGTTGAGTTTCACCGTTTTCAAATCCATTCAGCCGATTTTCTGATATTTAGAAGAATATCAGTAACCAGAGAGTTTCTGGTCTCGGAAAAAAAATATACTATGGAAGTCAATGAGACCAGAAACTGTCTGGTTACTGATATTCTTCTAAATATCAAAAAATCGGCTGAGTACATTCGAAATGGTAAAACCCAACTGTTTAACTCTGGGAGAGTGGTAAAATAAGCCTATTTCCAAAAAAAGTGGAGTATCCCTTTAACATTGAATTAATGAGAAACATTTGACAAATAACAAGCTATTTTGACCTTGCAATCACTGCAGAATCATTTACATCCTCACCCTGTATTGTCCCCTCCTATAACACTGCAACTACGGGACCCAAATGAATCCTGTACCACGTATCCCAGCGTCATTACCTAAAGTGGGAAACCTCACCGTTTCGGATATTACCCCATACGGATTTCTGGTGTCCTGGGAAGCAGATTCTTCTGAAGGCTTCAGCCATTTTCAGGTAAAGGTGTCGGACTCTGGCCTGCTGCTGGAGCCACAAGAGTTCGTAGTGCCGGGAAACCAGACCTCTCTGGATGTTTTGGGCCTGATTACTGGCATTGGCTATGAGGTCAGTGTGACCGGGGTGTCAGGGGATGGGTTACAGTCTCGTCCAATCACCACAGTGGCTGTTACAGGTACCGCTTTCTGCTTTTCAACTGCACGTCACTCCTTCACCTCAGAGCTTTCGCTGCCCAAGCTTAGTCGTTTTTTACTTTGTTGAATGTTGTTAATATCTAGCAGATCTGGGTTGTATGCACAGGACATGTTCAAGATTCTCTCTGATATGTTAGACACACAATACCATGACAACTACCTGTTAGCTCTATAACACGTCATAAGCTCAAGTTGCTTTTCCCGTCCCCAGCTGCTGAGCTTCTGATTGGTCAGTCGTTTTAAAATCAGTACTGACGAGAACTGTTATTGGGAACACGTTGTGGTCCACTTTAGACACTCTACTAACTATAAGTAACTTTGCAACTTCATATCAACTAACCAATTAGGCCGTGTGTCCACCAAAGCGTTTTTCCACGCGCCTGGCCAACCCGATCTCACGACCAAGTCGTACGAATTCGACGAATGATTAAAAAGTGGCTAATTCGTAACAATTCATACGATCTCACTCGTACGAATTAATATGATTTTGCTAAATCGTACATATTTTACGAATTGGCCAATTTGTATGAATTTGTACGAATGACCTACACCTTACCCCGCCCCTAAACCTAACCATTCATGGGTTTAGACAAATCGTACGAATTAGTACGAGTGAGGTCGTACGAATTAGACACTTTTTAATCATGCGTCGAATTCGTACGAATTGGTCGTGAGATAAGGTTTGGCCTGGCGTTTGTTTTCACCGTTTTTTTTTTCACGCTGAAGCGCCGAGCGCCCGGCGTTTTTACTGGTCGCTGGGAGTTGAAAAATGTTCAACTTTGGATAAAACGCAGCGCTCATCACTGTCACTTTTTACCCAGCCGTCCAATCACAGTGGAGGGACTAATACCACACCGACCAACTGTCAACATTCAAACTGCTGCGGATATTCTGTATCATAGCAACGAAACGTCCCAACGGAAAAAAACGCTACACCGCCAAAACGCTCTCAAGCGCCCAAAGCACAGTGTCTTCAGCAGAGCGTGTAGCGTTTTCAGCTTGCTAAGGACACACGGCCTTAGTAAGATAAATATCACTTTCAACTGTAAAATGACTTTAATGCAACTGTTTTTAACCGTTGAGAATTAGATTGTTTCCCAAAATTGTGATTGCAGTGTACAATCACACATTAACCCACATTTATCCATGGTGCTGCTTCAGATCCGGCTTCGATTGCATTTACATTTATTCATTTAGCTGACGCTTTTATCCAAAGCGACTTACAATTGCTATATTTCAGAGGTCGCACGCCTCTGGAGCAACTAGGAAAAGTGTCTTGCTCAGGGACACATTGGTGTCTCGCAGTGGATTCGAACCCGGGTATCTCACACCAAAGGCATGTGTCTTATTGAGAAAGGCTCGGAAGAAAATACTCAAACACCTATAGTGCCCTATCTTGCACCCGGCGCAAATGACTTTATACACAAACGCATGTCTCATTCTTATTTTGCACGCGCGCAAAGCGGGATTTTCCCCTCCACAGACGCACGTCGGTAAACTAGGGAACAAAGTCAAAAAACCTGGTCTAAAGTCAGTGGCACGTTTACAAGATCGTCGGTCTCATCGGCTGTGAACGCTCCTGGCACGCGCCTGGTAAACCCGCCGTTTTAATAACAATCCTTCATGCAACATGCGCACCTGTTCTTAAAGGGTATGTTGGCTGGCACTCGGATTGGTTTATTTCACGTTACGCCCAAACCACACCTATGAATAATGAAGCTACTTCAGACCAACCCCTTTTAGATTTGCGCCAGGCGCAAGAGGCATTTATCCCGCCGGGAAAATAGCAACAGCGCCGGGACCCGCCCACAAAGTTACTTGCGCCATGCGCTTCAGATCGTTAAAATAGGGCCCCTAATGCTTATGCAGATGGCAATTCAAAATAATGAACATGTCCAGTGTTTACACGTCCTCTTAAATGTCTATATTCTAGAAGATGACATCTAAGCTTTAGTTGGGAAACTCTACCACCCCCTCAATACTATCCCTTGTTTATTAGCCAGGTCTCCTCCATCGATAAGTGTTTTTCTTTGTTTCAAGTGAACAATACATGCTTCACTTGTCCCACATGTCTGATGCCATATTTAAACTGTTTTCTTTTCTACTTAAATGGCTGGCAACTATCGATATCATCCCATATAAGTAGGGTTGGGTATCGAGAATCGAGTATCGATTGGAACCGAGACTAACTTTTCGTTTTTCCCGGAATCGTTCAAAAGTTAAAATTTCGATTCCTAGTTTCAATATTCACAGTCCGCCGAGCGGAAGAAGAAACCGCTGAACAACACCAACAAAGAAGCGTCTACCGGAAGTGTTGGCATAACCGCGCGAGTCGAACATGTGTAGCTTACGTCGGCGGTCCAAAGTGTGGCTTCACTTTTCTAAAAATAATGAAATCTCGGCAAAATGCAAAATTTGTGACAAAAGGAGTATTTTTACAGAAAGAGTATTTCCTTCAGAAAGGATTATTTCCTTCAGAAAGGCCGTTGGTTAGCAAGGTTAGCTAAACTTTTTTGACCCCGCCTCTTAAAAGAATCGGAATCGAGAATCGTTAGGAACCGGAATCGAAACAAGGAATCGGAATCAGAATCGTTCAAATTCAAACGATACCCAACTCTACATATAAGTCCCATATCATCAAGGTTTTTCACCAGCATGAAGATCTTGTATGACGCAGCAGCTCGCATGCATGAATGTCTTGTGTATTTGCAATGCCAGTCATGAAGGGATGCGTATGTTGTTGTTATGTGTCCATGGTTTAACTAACACGAGAAGTATAGTCATATTACCTGACGCATGTCGAGTGGTTGGAGACCGGCAAAACTCAGGTTGAAACAAGAAAAAGACCCGTTTCCTCTCGTCAATCAGAGGCAGAACCAGAGATTGAGCACCTTTTCGTGTCGGACGTCACCCCTGAGAGTTTCCGGCTGGCCTGGACGGCAGAAGACGACGTGTTTGATCGATTCGTGCTCAAAGTTAGAGATTCGAGAAAGCTCTCCCACCCTCGAGAGTTCGTTCTGCCGGGCGATGAAAGAACCAAAGTGTTAACGCAGCTTTTGGGGGGAACCGAGTATGAAATTGAGCTTTACGGTGTCACGTTGGAACATCGCTCCCAACCCATTACTGCGGTTGCCAGAACAGGTATTGTGTTCAGAGTCGTAGGATTGCCTTTCGCATCACTTCTGGATTTGAGAGGGCTTTCTTGGCTGCAATGTGGTGGAAGTGTCTTTAACAACTAAATAACACTCTTGGTCCTAAACAGGTACTGGCTGGTGTGTTAATCTTTGATTTGAAATGTATCTATCATGATATGTTTCAATCCAGGGTTAAAGTCAACAGCACCAGCATTTAAAAAGATTTAGTTTTGCTTTTCTTCACAAGAATCAACCTTTTTCCATTAAGAAAGACATAACACTTTAGGTTACACAAATGTATTAATTTCAACGTTAGTATTCAACATTTGAGAGTGTGAAAGATTCTGTTCACAAACATTGCATTTATGCATTTAGCAGATGCACAAAAGCACCAAATTAAATACAAGAAAAAATTGAAAAGTGGTGCTGAAAAAGACTTTTTGACAAAACCTCAGATCATGTTGACTTTAACCTTGCATGCTTTCGTTTCTCTCCTTTGAAGGAACGCTCATGTGTATGTTCATGCATTCGGAGGAAAGTCTCCTGATGTTCATGTCACTACTAAACCATCAAGTTACATGTTTCGGCACATCGCTGCTGGGAAAGCGATGCTCATTTGTCCGCATGCCCTGAGAACTAATGATTCTGTGTTGGTTTATGTAAATGGTCTGATCTAAATAACATGCCTTCTTTTTTATCATTGTCTCACTCCAGGTAAATTTGTGGAATGCAGTTTAATGATTTTGGCATGATTGCTCATGGTTCAAACGGGAGCTTTTGTTGATGTTTCTTGGAATGGAAACTTGCACTTTTAAGACTAACGAATCTTTCTTTTAGGCCTTTTTCATTGCACCAGGGAAAGGCCAGCTTCTCCTGCAGTTCAGTGTTTGACGCTGGTCTTTCTTTATCCGTTTTCCAGTGGCTGTGTATTAATTAACTTCATATCTAAATGGCCATAAGGACCCTGGGTGGAACAATTTCCCAATTTTCAGTGTTTTCTTCTCAACATTGCTAAATGTATATATCTGTTTTGCTGTCTGGCAGGCCTAGGAGTTCTACGAGACCTTCGTTTCTCTGACGTCACGGACACATCAGCCGTGGTTTACTGGACTGTACCGCGTTCCCAACCGGACTCCTTCAGGATCACTTACTTCCCAGTCCAAGGAGGCGAGTGCTGGTCCTCTTCAAACCCTAAATGCAATGCAATAGCTACTGTGGTGTGAATGAGTGTTGGCACCCATGCTAAAGTTGCCTAAAAAGAGGAATAAAAAATCATCTTTTGGATATTGATCTTAATGCCTTAATTAGAAAAATGAGGAAAAGTCCAACCTTTAAGGACACCAATTTTCTTTGTGAATTAATAATATATAATAAATAAATTAATGTTTTTCCTTAAAATACAGTGTGCATGAGTCATTGCACCCCTATGTTAAATTCCCATAGAGTCAGGCAGATTTTTATTTTTAAAAGCCAGTTATTTCATGGATCCAGGATAATATGCATCCTGATTAAGTTCCCTTGGCCTTTGGGATTAAAATATCCCCACATCATCACACACCATTCACCACACCTAGAGATTGGCATGGTTTTACTTCAGTTAGCCTAATAGCTGGTTTGATTTGCATTGAAAGATGATCTTATGGAAAGTACCCCAGTGTGGTGAATGGTGTGTGATGATGTGGGGATATTTTAATCCCAAAGGCCAAGGGAACTTTATCAGGATGCATATTATCCTGGATCCATGAAATAACTGGCTTTTAAAAATAAAAATCTGCCTGACTCTATGGGAATTTAACATAGGGGTGCCCTGACTTATGTACCCTGTATTTTAAGGAAAATTTTTTTATTTATTTATGATACATTATTCATTCACAAAGAAAATTGGTGTCCTTAAAGGTTGGAGTTTTCCTCATTTTTCTAATTAAGGCATTAAGATCAATATCCAAAAGATGATTTTTTATTCCTCTTTTTAGGCAACTTTAGCATGGGGGCCAAAACTTATTCACACCACTGTATATGCAATGTAGTGAAAATACTATAAACCACGTTATTTAATTATATTCAAGTAGCTGCTATACTGTAAATTCATTCATTATTGCTTCTCTTCTGTATATTACCAGGTAAACCCATGGTCGTGATGGTGGATGGGTCACAATCTCAGGTTTCGCTCATAAATCTGAGTCCTGGAGAGATGTATCAGGTGTCAGTTATTGCAGTGAAAGGTCTGGAGGAGAGCGAACCAGTGTCCGACACTTTTACCACAGGTCGGTTAAGTCACTTGACTGGTTAGTGGTGTTTTTTTAAGATCAGCAGCCGGATTACTCAAACCGAGTGAACAAAACCTTAAACCTAAATATAATATAATTAGTGCTGTGACTGTCAAATTGATTGTGATTACTCACATCTAACAAAAGTTTGTAAATATATATTATATATATATATATATATATTAGGGCTGTCAGTTTAACACGTTATTAACGGCGTTAACGCAAACCCATTTTAACGGCTGTAATTTTTTTATCGCGCGATTAACGGTCTTTTTGTCCTAGCAAACTTTCCACTTTTCCATATTGATTTCCACATTGAGCATTAAAATGAGAAAAAAATAATGTAACAAAAAGAAATCAAGAGACATTTAGAATAGATAAAAATGTGCGATTAATCGCGAGTTAACTATGACATTAATGCAATTAATCGCGATTAAATATTTTAATCGTTTGACAGCACTGATATATATGTGTATATATATATATATATATATATATATATATACACTCACCTGAAGGATTATTAGGAACACTCAATTCAATTTAAATTTATTTGTATAGCGCTTTTTTACAATACATATTGTTTCTAAGCAGCTTTACAGAAAGTGCATTTCAGAAATGTACATAGAAAAATACAGTTAGTTAGTTATGTGTTAATTTAGGGCATAACATATCGCTGATGTTGAGTTTCTCATCAATGCAATTATCTAATCAACCAATCACATGGCAGTTTCTTCAATGCATTTAGGGGTGTGGTCTTGGTCAAGACAATCTCCTGAACTCCAAACTGAATGTCAGAATGGGAAAGAAAGGGGATTTAAGCAATTTTGAGCGTGGCATGGTTGTTGGTGTCTGAGTATTTCACAATCTGCTCAGTTACTGGGATTTTCACGCACAACCATTTCTAGGGTTTACAAAGAATGGTGTGAAAAGGGAAAAACATCCAGTATGCGGCAGTCCTGTGGGAGAAAATGCCTTGTTGATGCGAGAGGTCACAGGAGAATGGGCCGACTGATTCAAGCTGATAGAAGAGCGACTTTGACTGAAATAACCACTCTTTACAACCGAGGTATTCAGCAAAGCATTTGTGAAGACACAACACACACAACCTTGAGGCGGATGGGCTACAACAGCAGAAGACCCCACCGGGTACCACTCATCTCCACTACAAATAGGAAAAAGAGGCGACAATTTGCAAGAGCTCACCAGAATTGGACAAAATGTTGCCTGGTCTGATGAGTCTCGATTTCTGTTGAGACATTCAGAATTTGGCGTAAACAGAATGAGAACATGGATCATCATGCCTTGTTCCCACTGTGCAGGCTGGTGGTGGTGGTGTAATGGTTTTCTTGGCACACTTTAGGGCCCTTTAGTGCCAATTGGGCATCGTTTAAATGCCACGGCCTACCTGAGCATTGTTTCTGACCATGTCCATCCCTTTATGGCCACCATGTCCCCATCCTCTGATGGCTTCTTCCAGCAGGATAATGCACCATGAATCATTTCAAATTGGTTTCTTGAACATGTCAATGAGTTGACTGTACTAAAATGGCCGCCACAGTCACCAGATCTCAACCCAATAGAGCATCTTTGGGATGTGGTGGAACGGGAGCTTCATCCCACAAATCTCCATCAACTGCAAGATGCTATCCTATCAATATGGGCCAACATTTCTAAAGACCTTGTTGAATCAATGCCATGTAAAATTAAGGCAGTTCTGAATGTGAAAGGGGGTCAAACACAGTATTAGTATGGTGTTCCTAATAATCCTTTAGGTTAGTATGTGTGTGTGTATATATATATATATATATATATATATATATATATAACTATATAACTAACCCATTTAAAAATGGGTTTACTTAATTTAGGCTATATTTTAAATATGATAGCATAGAATTGAAGGAGTTTCACCGCACTCACGATAAACAAGGTGCCAGACAGACAAGACTAGAAATCTCAAAAAATAAATCCTTAAAGCAAATTTAATCACCAAGCTTTTGGTCAAAAGACCATCCTCAGGGCATATTATAGCATAGCAAAATATTGTATTTTTTAACGAATCCATTTGTTTGTGACCCCCAGCCATGGATGCGCCCCGCAGCCTGACTGCCGTCAATGTCACTGACGCGAGTGCGCTGTTGCTCTGGCAGCCTGCAGTTGCGACTGTGGATGGATACGTCATCACATACAGCGCAGACACTGGTGGGAACCTCCTGCCATCTCTTGCTCTATTTTGAGTTTTCTTTATTCACGTTTGACTTGCATGCATTGTCTCTACCGAGAGCAAAAATAGTTGTAGATATGTCAGTGATGCACTGCAGGACACTGCTGTCACTGATACCCCAAAACCTATATATAAACAAACCTGTTATTCTTCTTCTGCTTCTTGTATTTTTCTCTGAAGTGCCTGCGATATCAGAGCAGGTTTCTGGCAACACGGTGGAGTTTGAGATGACTTCACTCGCTCCAGCAACTGAATACACAGTCAATGTTCATGCCATAAGAAACCGAGAGAAAAGTGCTCCAGCGACCACAGACTTCACAACAGGTGAGATGCAGTCACAGTCAACCATTACTAGTGCTGCAGCGCCTCCTGTAGGCCACACCAGATACAGCTGCACAGCATTACTGATGGGTAATTCCCAGAAAACAATGAGGATTTACATATAAAATCATAGTGAAATTCTGTTATGCATGTGCAGTGTTTTGCATATATACACTCTAAAAAATGCTGGGTTGTTTTTATCCAATTTTGGGTCAAATATGGACAAACTCAAACATTGAGTTGAAAATGTAATTTAAAAATGTAACCAAATGGTTAGGTTTGTCCATATTTGACCCAAAATTGGGTTAAAACAACCCAGATTTTTTTGAGTTTATATATATATATATATATATATATATATGCAAAACACATCTTATATATTCACATTATTAATATTAATATATTAAAAAATATTAAAATGTTTTTATGTGTCCTGATCGAAAAAGTAAACCATTTAATGTATCACAAAAATAATTATTTTACAAAATAATAATTGTTTTGATAATAAAGTAGCTTTAACACAACTTTTTTTAAGAAATGTCCTATACATTTCTCATAAGTGTTTTGATTGAGAATAAAAAAAACGTTTAATGTATCACAAAAAAAAAACAATTTACAATATAATAATAATTAATATTAATAGCAGCTATAAAATTGCGTTTAAGAAATTAAAACCATTTCACGTAAGACAAAGATTTTTTTGCAAAATAAAATAATTATAGCCTAATAAAAAATTTTTTAATAATTATTTATTATTTATTTATTTTTTTTGTCTAGCATTTAATAATCAATACAAAAAGTATACTGTATATATATATATATATATATATATATATATATATATATATATATATATATATGAAGAGTTCAGATGCAAAAGCCTCTAAATGCCATTTGAAATTTTCTTCTTTAATGATGATTTTTATCAAACTGATTTGTATCAGTTCAGTAATTTCACTTAAATAACAATTAATAGGTAATTATCATTGCCATTTAAGTGAAATCACTGAACTTAAATATACAAGCTTGATAAAAATGATCATTCTAGAAGAAAATTTTAAATGGCAATTTGCATCTGAACTCTTCATATATATATATATATATATATATATATATATATATATATACACCTGTATAATATTATGAAAAATTGCTCACTTCAACACTTTTTATTCTTCTTTGTCAAAACAACAATTCTGTAAATAAAAAATAAAAAAATGTATTCTCCCATAATGCATCAGCGATAAAAGTTTTGGACTGTTTCTTCACTAAAAATTCTGTCATTTTATTTCTCTGTCCGAATAAGCATGAATGTGATCTGGTTGTGTGTTACGTAGATGTGGATGCTCCGCGTGATTTGGTTGCCAGCAATATTCAGACAGAAAGCGCTGTGCTCTCCTGGAAGCCTCCCCGGGCCGCCATCAGCGGCTACATACTGACCTTTCAAACATCTGACGGGGATGTCAGGGTCGGGCATTTCTCACTTTCTAGTCACTTTCAAAGGCCATATCACCTTATTTTAGCTACATTCTGTGAATGTGTGAGACTTATGGTAAAACTGTTTACAGTACAAACCAGATTCATGATTTGTTCATGATTATAATATTACATTAAGATAATATAAAGCAGCATACTGTCATACTGGAGAGGAGAATGACACTGGAAGCCTTGCACATTCAAGTTGTGTTTATATAGAATTTATGCAGACGTTGTCAAAATATAAATAATATGTTGCATGCATTAGTAATTTATCTGGTGCCAGGGAAAAATTTAAACATCTGGAGAGCGTTGTTGCAGATTATAGAATTATATTTCTGGATAAAATTAGACATCATTAATAAATGAAACATTTTATAATGTGTCTTTCTTATACAAAGTAATACACCATGAAACATAATAGCAATAATTATTCAATATTAAAAAGTTTTGCTAAGAATGTGGTTTTTTTTTTAGTGATATTCAGAGCATAACTGATGTATGTTTACACAGGAATTGAATCTAGACCCATTTGTCACCTCACACGATCTGTCGAATCTGAGAAGCAGCACCGAATACACCGTCAGACTGCAGGCCGTCTCTGAGGACCAGAGGAGCAACAGCATCAGCACGGTCTTCACCACTGGTCAGTCACTTTATTAGCTATATTACTATAGGGCGTTTTCACATCTGTCTTGTTGGGAGTGTTTTGTTTCAGAACCTGGCATGTTTTATCACTTACTGTAGTTCAGTTAAATCGGTCCACAGTCCAGATCAGAATTAAAAACATTAAAATAAAAAAATCTTTGCATTATATGTTTAATATACAGTACCGGTCAAAAGTTTTAGATCGGTAAGATTTTTTATGTTTTTAAGAAAAGTCTCTTCTGCTCACCAAGGCTGCAATTATTTGATAAAAAATACAAAAAAAACCCAGCAATATTGTGAAATATTATTACAATTTAAAACAGCGGTTTTCTATGTGAATATATAGTGAAGTGTAATTTATTCCTGTGATCAAAGCTGAATTTACAGCATCATTACTCCAGTCTTCAGTGTCGCATGATCCTGCAGAAATTGATGCTCAAGAAACATTTATGATTATTATCTATGTTGAAAACAGTTTTTTACATTTTTATTTCAGGATTCTTTGATGAATAGAAAGTTCAAAAGAACAGAATTGATCTGAAATGGAAAGCTTTTGTAACATTAATCACTACCATTCAAAAGTTTGGCGTCAGTAAGAATTAATTTTTTTATTTTTGGGGGAAAGAAATTAGAAAATACTTTTATTCATCAAGGATGAGTTAAATTGATCAAAAGTTACAGTAAAGACATTTATAATGTTAGAAAAGATTATATTTTAAATAAATGCTGTTCTTTCGAACTTTCTATTCATCATAGAATTTTGGGGGAAAAAATGGTACACGACTGTTTTCAACATTGAAAATAATAATTAGTTTTTTGAGCATAAAATCAGCATATTAGAATAATTTCTGAAACTGATGTGTAATCAGCAACGGTAATGATGTTGAAAATTCAGCTTTTAAATTACATTTTAAAATATATTAAAATAGAAAAAAATTGTCATAATATTTCACAATATTACTGTTTTTTAATCAAATAAAGCAGCCTTGGTGAGCAGAAGAGACTTCGTTTAAAAACATAAAAAATCTTACTGATCTAAAACTTGACCGGTAGTGTATGTGTCACCACAGTCTGAAAAGAAACAATTGCAATTTCTGTTTCATGCCAACTTTAACCCTCGGTATGAGCAATGGTAATAGTGATACTTACCTTAGCAAACACAAAATGATTAGTGACATTTTGTATGCATAAAGTTCCTAAATAGATCGATGTTTTCCTTGTGGATTATATCAGTCATGACCGAGTTTGAAATTCAAACCTTCATCTACAAACCTTTAACCCTTATGCTGCATTAGGGACATTTTTGGTCTTTTGCAGTTTAATTTCTTTGACCATTTTGGCTGTTTTAATGCAAATGGTATGAAATTTGGCAAAATTGTGACTTTTTGGATACATGTAAAAAATGTGATCCCGTTTTGCAAAATATGTATAACACACACTGTGTAGATCAAATAGTAACACTCAGCACCATAAAGACCAAAAATGGCCCATTGAAACGCATTAAAACGTTGTTTAAATCTGAGGCTGTCAGTAATACATGAAACATGATTTTTGCACAAACATCCTTTCATTTTGAAGCAAAAGCATTATATTTGCATTATATAGTGTATTCCACCAGATGACGTCACTACATATTTATTCCCTATGGGTGGAAATGCACCTTATTTTAGGCAATAGGCAATGTTTAATAGGTGGCCATTTTTGGTCTCTAACGCGCTAAGTGGGATTTTTTGCAAAGTGGGACTGTGATAATCCAAATCTAAAGTTTTCTCTTTGCATTTAGTTTATTGAAAATAATTGAATTTTTGTGTTTTTTCCTCTTATACAAATCGATGGTTTCGCAAACAAAACTGGTAATTAAAGGGTTAAAATCCTGAAATTGAATACTTTTTTGGTAGTTATGATGAGGACTGATGCTGGTTAAAAGATTTAACTTGGTAAAAGTGGAAAATAATAATAATATATAATATTTTAGGCAATGTTTAATATGTGGCCATTTTTGGTCCTTAATGCACTCAACGGTGTTAAAAATCTAATGCAGCACAAGGGTTAAATGATGTCACATTGTGATGTTCATTATTAGTGTCTGATTCTTGAATCAAAGCTTGTTTTGTGTGTTCAGCTGGCACGCTCTACAGAAAAGCCAAGGACTGCTCAGAAGCTCTGCTGAACGGAGAGACGTCTTCCGGCCCGTACACGATTTACATAACCGGAGATGAGAAACAACCGGTCCAGGTGTACTGCGACATGACCACCGACGGCGGCGGCTGGATGGTGAGTGTGCTCACGGTACCACTTGGCCTGGTTTTGAGTGTGCAACTTGCAACTTACAAACTATGGGCCCTATCTTTCACCCAGTGCAATTGACTTTGTAGTTCGTACACCGACCGACGCATGTGTCATTCGTGTTTTGCACCCGTGCAAAGCGGACTTTTTCCATGGGTGGAATGTGCGTGCTCTTGCTCACTCGCTCTAGATTCAGGGAGATTTGAACTAATTTACAGCAGATTGATTAATTTCATCAATAGAGTGCCGAAGTGATGTCGTCACTTTGTAGGACAACTCGGAAGCTAGCGGCGCATGGGTCGAAAAGCTCTGCATTTTCCCCATAGACTTTTGGAAAATCGCAAAAAATAAGATCTGTGTTTGACCCTTACACGTTTTGTCTAGCAAGAAAAAAAACGTGAAAATATTTCGAGGCTTTGTTCACCACAGACCTTTTTTCAGGCGATTTAGCAAAAGCCCGTTCAAAAATCCCATAGACTTTAGAGCGAGGGAACCGTAGTGCTAAAATGCTAACTCACTTCCGCGTTTTGGCCTACAGAGTGACGTCGTAACTTCGGCACTCTATAAGCTCTTTTTTACGTGACAGACTTCAGTCCTTTACACATAGAGTATATGGAAATGTTGACACTTATTACACTATATAGAGAGCATTTATGTGAAAAACGTACTTTGTTAGCGGCTCTTCAACATAAACCATACCTAAACAGCGCGTTTCTGTGTCCAACAATCTGTGTTAAACATTTATTAATAAATGTAATTTGTATCAGTATTTATTGATTGATTCTTATTAACTTCAAACACCGTTTCTGAATGTTATTTTGAATGTTAATGTAGTATCTTATTTAAATGGAAACATAAATTTACCCTTAGTTACGTAAGGGAAAAGAAGTTCGAATCAAGGATAAACTAAAATTAACTCGATTCAACACTTCTGTTCATGTATTTGAAGGCTGCTATTGTATTATTGAGGGTAAACGTAATTTTTATGTGACTAAGCTTTGTTACTTAGTATATTAGTTACATTCTGCCTTAAAGGGATAGTTCACCCAAAAATGATCCAATAATTTACTCACTCTCAAATCATCCTAGGTGTTTATGACTTTCAGCCAAATATAAAAAGAGATATATATTTAAAAACTCCTGCCTCTTCCAAGCTTTATTATGGGACTTAATAGTACTTTATATTTTAAAGCCTAAAAAAGTGCATCCATCCATCATAAAAGTAATCCATACGGGTTATTAAAGGCCCTTTGAAACGTGTGTTTTTGTAAGAAAAATATCCATTTTTATAACTTCATAAGCTATAAATTCACTGGCTGTAAAAAAAACAGTATCATCTCCATTATACACAGGTGTTCCTACGGCGTCAGAGCGGCAAGGTCGATTTCTACAGGAGCTGGAGGAACTACTCTGCAGGATTCGGTGACACGAACGATGAGTTTTGGCTCGGTGGGACTCCATTTGACAGCCCAATGTCATTATAACATTAAGATCGACTCAGTCCATTTCTAAATCTGCATTCTCTGATAAAGATTGTGTATCGTTGTCTTTCAGGACTGTTGAATCTTCACAAAATCACAACGGCTGGTCAGTATGAGTTACGTGTGGACCTGCGTGATGGACCGGAGACCGTGTTTGCTGTTTACGATAAATTTTACATCTCAGACTCTCGTTCTCGCTACAAGATCCAGATTGGTGCATACGGTGGTACCGCAGGTGAATAAGATTGAACATTTACACTTATATTTATGCATTTGGATGATTGCCACACAATTTCGCATCCCACTCTGCTGTTTTAACTTGCTGGACGTCTTTGACTTGCCTCTGGCATCTTCTGCATGACGTGACATTCTTCAGTAAAAATGCGGCACTATTGAAGTTCAAATAAGCGTAACTTAAAAAAAAAAGTCTCTAGACCTGCATTGTGTCTTGCATTTTTAACCCTCTGGGGTTGTACGTTTCAGAGTCACACTTGGGGTATTCAGGTCCAAATGGACCCAAAGGGCGGGATTCATATTTAAAAAAAAAAATCATGATATTTTTTTTTTTACTCGTTTTTTATAATATTTTTTCTTTTCTTTTTTGGTGTTTTGAGAAATTTTTAAAAATAAAAAAAAATTATAATTAGTATTAATGCAATAATTATGACAAAATTTCCCCCCATTGAAAATAATAGAAAAAAAAAAAAAATATATATATATATATATATATATATATATATATATATATATATTTTTTAAAGCTGTATTTCATTTTAGAGTCAAGCCTAGGCCTCATAAAAGCAAATTTTGAAATGAGATGGATGCTATCTGGTGGACAAACCGAGCATTTTAAAAATGCAAAACACATGTATAATATGAATTTTTTGGTGTGTTTGTGTATAAAAGTGTGTTTGTGTGTGTGTGTGTCTGGATGTGTCTGTTTTGCACTCTTGGTGTTTTATAGATTCGCCCCTTCACTGTTGTGTGCTTTTTTTCAAGATCGTGGCTGATTTGTAGATTGTACGCACAAAAAAACTCAGTATTTTCACATTTTTGCCAATTTCCAATTCATTTTCCATGCGGGTCCATTTGGTCCTATTTTTTTTTCCACCACTTAGACTATTCACATCCTGTCCCCAATTTTTTTGGGTGTTCAAATACCAAATACCAACAAAGTCAGCAAATTTCGGACCATTCCGAGGAAGCTGTGATTTAAAAAAAAATGTATTTAAATTCTTCGGGTCCATTTGGGCCGAACAACCCCAGAGGGTTAATGCAAATCATGTCTTTTGTGAAGGGCCCCTTAAAGTGTATTCAAGGTATTATCATGCAAATATGAAGATCATGATAAAGATAATTTCACCCTTCAAAACATGCATACATACTTAATGTTACTACTTTCTTAGGGGATTTCTAATATTTCATACCCAATGATTGCAAAGCTTTTGTAATATTAAGCTTGTAATGTTTTATCTTTGTGTCTCTCTTAAGGCGATTCCTTGTCGTATCACCAGAACAGACCCTTCTCCACATATGACAATGACAATGACATTGCCGTCACCAACTGCGCCCTCTCCTACAAGGGAGCGTTTTGGTATAAAAACTGCCATCGAGTGAATCTGATGGGGAAATATGGAGACAGCAGTCACAGCAAAGTAAGGAACACATCGAGCAATATCCTCTACTCGTAGACAAAAGTAGAATGGTTTTGACCAATTACATTTTACATCAATTTTTTTTTTTTACTGGCTGTTTTAAATAAAAGTTAAATAACAGAAACATGATCTAACTTATCTCAGTAAAATGGCAAACAAATATATCAGTAAGACTTTACAGCAAGATCCTGTTCATTAAAGGAGTAGCTCACTTTTAAGTGAAACTTAGCCATGGTATATAAATAAAAAATATCCATATTTAGCACGTTACAAGTTAAAATTCAAGCTTCCGGTCAAACGGCCATACGCGGTCTACTTGCGTCTAATGCACAACTTACGAAATTTATGATGTCTGAAGTAGCGTAGTGCGTCATGGCGTAGCGTTAATATTAGCAGTCGTTGGTCGAAACTTGGTCGTTTCGCCAGAAGCTGGTTATTTTACTGTATAAAGTTTAAAATTTGAATATTTATCTTATACAAACTCATCGTTTTGCTTCAGAAGGTCTTTACGATAGATGGATGCATGATTTTGAGCTTTAATCTGTTGGTTGCAATCCACTGCCATCATAAAACTTGGAAGAGATAAGACATTTTTTCATTTTAATTAACTCCGAAAGTCATATACACTTAGGATGACTTGAGGGTGAGTAAATCATGGGCTAATTTTCATTTGAAAGTGAACTAATCCTTTAATGCATTAAATATCTAGTTCTGTCATGAAACTGATCTAGATGATGCTGGCTTATTGGTTCATTACATGCAATCTCCATGCAATCACATCATAACCGCATGGCACAAGCTGATTGGCCACTGCTGATCCTGCAGCCAATGAGATTGATTGCTCAACATTATGATTTAAATAGTCTGGTTCAGTGTTTGCTGTAAGCTAGTCCCGCCCTCCACCTGCCCCAGCTCCTCCTGCCTAGATCTACTATGGGATTTAGTGTGTGTGTTAGAAGTGTGTTAGCAGATGTAGTCTGCTGAGGCCAAATACAGTACATAACATATTCGATTGCATGCGAAACTATTCCAAGACTTGTCATGATTGACTTACAAAAATGAGCAATAGATTTGTTACAGTATTTAATTATCTTTGTTTTGCTTTAGTTTATAAAAATACAACTGTTCATTGTTAGTTCATGTTTGCTCAGGTCCATTATTTTAATAATTTATTAGTACATTTTGAAATCAACCAAGAATAATGAATGCTTTAGAAATATTTTCCATTGTTCTTTCATGTTAACGAATGTAGTTAACTATAATTAATGGAACCTTATTTTGAGGCGTTACCTATTAATTGGGGGCTCGTCCGGGATTGTCCGAGTGCTTGAACTTACGTGATCGGTCAGTTCCTATACCACCGTCCTCTTCTGATCTCGATGAGTCTAAAGCTGACTTCAATATAGGCAAGTACGTCAAGTCGGTACCGTCTTTTTGTGAAGCAGAAGGAGATTCTTATTTTATTGCTTTAGAGCGTGTCGCCTTTAAATTGAATTGGCCGATGGACATGTGGACTCAGTGTAAGATGGTTGGGAAAGCACAGGAGGTGTTGTGTGGCTTTGCCAATTGAGGAGTCATTGGATTATGACACAGTTTAAGAGCCTACGAATTGGTGCCAGAGGCGTATTGACAAAAATTCTGAGCGTGTTCAAAGCAAGCCAAACAAACTTATGTCGAGTTCGCCAGAGAAAAGAAAACGCTTTTTGAAAATGTTCATGAATATGAGGGGTATCTTGCTGGAAGATTTTGGAAGTGTTGTAGTTTATTTAAATAAACAACAAATGTAAAAGCTTTCTAATGCGGCGGTACTTGCAGACCAATTCGCGCTTTCCCACAGAACCGTCTTTCCTTGTAGTCGTCAAACAGAGTCTATGGTTCGAGAGGATAGATATGCATCCCAATGACCACTGGGTTGAATAATTCTGTAAAAATGGGGTATTTTTTAACTTAAGTACTCCATTGGTTAAAAGTATAACCCCACCCCTAAATATTAAACTTTAAAGTGTTTTGTAATTACATTTATTTCACCTATTTTAATTCACAGGGCATCAATTGGTTCCACTGGAAAGGTCATGAGCATTCGATTCCATTTGCGGAGATGAAGATCCGGCCAGTAAATTTCAGAAACTTGGAAGGCAGACGGAAAAGATCATAAGACTTCAAATGTCCCTCTGTCTTTTATCTCCAAAAACCCACACAGTCAAAAGCATGATACAACCCCTGAGTGAAAATTTTCCAGTGATACAAACTTTCGCCTCAATGTTATTGGATGCCACAGAATATTATTTCGTCAATCCTTTTTATATGTTATAAAAGGCTGCATGATTATTGGGGAGTTTGACATGACACATGAAATGTGACATCTTCACTGTACAAAATCTTCCTATAACAAATCTAAAACAGATCTATAAGAAAACTACTATGAGAATAAGTCTCCATTATTATAATGATTAATGCCGGTTAGATTAGCTTTATTAGCTCCAGTGATGTCATTTCCTCAACTGAATCATTACCACACTCAGGTCTGACACAGCCAGGATGGTGCAAATAAGTGTGTTCATTTTTTCATCTTTTAAAAGTTAGCAAATGTTAATGTGATTTTTTTTTTTCTGAAAAGTTTGTATAAGCCAGTTTGCTTTTTGATTGATTATTGATCACTTGTTTTGTTTTAAGTTTATTTTTATAATCTCCCCCCCTAGAGTCCTAAATGTCTATAAACCCTCAATGCAGAACTGTCAATTAAACTGTATCTCTTCTCCTTGAATGTCTAAAATTGATAGGAACAAAATAGGAAATAAAAATATAATTTGTAATGTTGGAATTGATATGTTGTCAACTTTCCCAAAGATTCATTACCCAAAAAAGAAGATCCTTCAAGTCAAGTCCTGTTGGTTGCACGGTGGATCAAACTTGTCAGTCCAGCACATCTAACAGATACTCAATCAGATTGAGATCTGGGGAATTTGGAGGCCAAGGCAACAACACCATATTGAACCCTTGATCATGTTCCTCAACCCTTTCCATTATCCCGCTAAAAGAGGCCACTTCCACTAGGGAACACCATTGTCATGAACGGGTGTACCTGGTTTGCAATGTGTAGGTCAGTGGCACGTGCACATGAATGGATGTCCAGACCATCACGCTCCCTCCAGCGGCTTGTAAGCGTCCCACAGTGATCCTGGCACCATCACTTCCCCAGGTAAACGGCACACGTCCACGGCCGTCCATGTGATGTAAAAGAAACAAGACTCGTCGGACCAGGTGACCTTCTTCCATGCCTCCAAGTTGCAGTTCTGACGTTCGCGCTTTCTATGGTGGATGGGGTCATCATAGGCACCATATGCAGCCCATGCAACAAAGTGTGATGCATTGTGTGTTGTGACTCACTGCTCCCATATCCAACACTAAAATTTAGCAAGAAGTGTGGAAGTGTGTTACCAAAGTGCCACTGTAGACCTTTAGTCGGTTCAGACCAGATGGCCTTTGTTGCCCTGGTGCATCGATGTCACCGGTTTGTGGTTTGTTCCTCCTCGGACACTGTTGGTGAATTTTCATCAACCCACAAGTAGGGTTGGGTATCGAGAATCGAGTATCGATTGGAACCGAGACTAACTTTTCGTTTTTCCCGGAATCGTTCAAAAGTTAAAATTTCGATTCCTAGTTTCGATATTCACAGTCCGCCGAGTGAAAGAAGAAACCGCTGAACAACACCAACGAAGAAGCGTCTACCGGAAGTGTTGCCATAACCGCGCGAGTCGAACATGAGTACCTTACGTCGGCGGTCCAAAGTGTGGCTTCACTTTTCTAAAAATAACGAAATCTCGGCAAAATGCAAAATTTGTGACAAAAGGAGTATTTAAGGAGTGTGTGTCAGAAAGACCGTTGGTTAGCAAGGTTAGCTAAACTTTTTTGACCCTGCCTCTTAAAAGAATCGGAATCGAGAATCGTTAGGAACCGGAATCGAAACAAGGAATCGGAATCAGAATCGTTCAAATTCAAACGATACCCAACCCTACCCACAAGCCTTGTCGTTTCAGATATACTCTGCCCCAGTCAACAATTTGGTCCTCAGTCTAAGTCACTCAGATCTTTATTCCTGCCCATTTCTCCTGCATCCAACATATGTTAATAATGAGAACTGAGTGTCCCTTTAACATCTAAAGCTGCGTTTCCACCGAAATTACCTGGAACAATTTGTCCCAGGAACTTTTCCCCCCCTTTTTGCTTTCTGCGTTTCCACCATGTATGGAAGCTTTCCGCCACAGAATGAAAGATAAAAAAGGTAATTGCAACTTTTTAGCTCACAATTCTGACTTTATTTCTCAGAATTGCGAGTGTAGTCAGAATTGCGAAATATAAAGTCAGAATTGCGTGATATAAAGTCTCAATTGCGTGTTATAAAGTCAGAATTGCGAGATATAAAGTCAGAATTGCGTGATATAAAGTCAGAATTGCGTGATATAAAGTCAGAATTGCGAGATATGGTCAGAATTGCTAAATATAAAGTCGCAATTGTGTGTTATAAAGTCAGAAATGCATGATATAAGTCAGAATTGTGAGATTTAAACTATTCTGAGGGGGAAAAAAAAGTATTTTTCCTTAGAATTGGCCTGATAAGTCGCAATTGCGAGTTTGTATCTCACAATTCTGAGAAAAGATGTCAGAACTTCGACATATAAACTCGCAGTTATGTGAGAATTCTCGAAGTTAAGTCAGAATTGCGAGATGTAAAGTCGCAATTGTGAGAAAAAAAGTTGCAGTTGCACTTCTGTCTTTTTTTTCTCGGAATTGTGACTTTATATCTCGCAATTGCGACTTTGTTTCTCACAATTCTGACTTCATATTTCGCAATTGTGAGATAAAAAGTCGCAATTATTTTTTTCTTTTTTTTTTTTGAAGCAAGCTTCCATAACCACGCCCTAAAGTACCTAAAGTGAAGATTAGGCAAATTAGTCTGGTGGCGTAGGACTGCACGCACTGCAACAGATTTTTTAAAAAGATGGTTGAAATGAGTCAAACCATCAAAATGCGGCATGAACTGAACCAATCAGCATGTTCAGCGCCCAAGTCCCGCCCCCGAAAGTTCCTGAACTTTGAAAAAGTACTAGCGAGCAGGACTTTTTGAGGGGGACATTTTTACCAGGAACCTCATTTGGAGTACCACCCCAAAGTCGCTAGTTCCTGGGGTTCTTCAGTCACTTTCTTTCTTCAGTCGAAAAGAAATGGTTTTTGATGAAAACATTCCAGGATTTTCTCCATATAATGGACTTCATTGGGAACCAAACGGTTCAAGGTCCAAATGAGAGTTTCAGTGCAGCTTCAAAAGGCTTTAAGCGATATCAGATGATGAATAAGGGTCTTATCAAGCGAAACGATCAGTTATTTAAAAAATAAATTAAAAAGTTTAAGTTTTATAAGCTCAAATGCTTGCCTTGCTCTGTTCTGTGATGAGCGTTCGTGACTTTCCTGTTCAAACTCGTTCATCAAAATGAACAAATCTTATCCTAGATAAGACACTTATTCATCGTCTGGTGTCGTTTAAAGCCCTTTGAAGCTGCGCTGAAACTCTCATTTGGACCATGAACCGTTTGGTCCCCATTGAAGTCCATTATATGGAGAAAAAGCCTGGAATGTTTTCATCAAAAACCTTCATTTCTTCATTCCACGTCTTTTCAAGAAAGACGTGGACATCTTGGATGACATGTGGGTGAGTAAATTGTCAGCAAAAGTTTTTTTTTTTAAAGTGAACTACTCCCTTAAACTACCCAGACCATAATATGTGGCCTAGTTAGGAGATGATCAACGATATTTACTTCACCTGTGGTCATAATGTTTAGGCACGTATATATTGTTAATCATTTTGGATGCATTTCTAAGACAGACAGCAGTGCTTCTAATTATGCATAATGACCACATGTGTGCATGTCTTCTTGATGAGCGTAATGTTTAGACCATGACGTTTGGGACTTTAAAAAGACAACATTAGCCACAATCAAGGTTTGTGAAATGTGAATGTTTTATGACAATTTTTGCATCATACATAGAAACATACTAGGATAAAATGAAAAAAAAGAAGAAGAAATGGGTACAGGAAAAACGTCTTTCTAAACAGGTAAACTATTGAGCTGTCAGGATCAACTTTTAATGAAAATGTGGGATTAATTTATTTGGTATGCGCGACATTTCTAAACTTTTTACCATCAAATTTAGGGGTATATCATTAGCATTGTAATATAATAATAGAACAAAAATTCGCTAGAAATTTCACTTGTCACAAATTTCTATTTAAAATTGAAAGGGAACGAAATAATACAGTATACACTAAGTTTTTGTTTTTATAAAATTGCACATTTTGAGTTTGACATACATTCAATCAGTTTTCATTAAAGGACGTATCATCATCTATTAACTCTAACAGCACTTCACTATGGATATTTGGCACAAATAATGTCACAGAAACACAGTATAACATATCTTTTGTTAATGTCTGGTACCATCTATTTTGTCCCTTTTAATAAATGCCCTAAAGTTGAGCTTTCTCAGTATTGCAGTTTCAGATATCGCATCAAGTGATCGGATTCAAGTTATCACAAGGCATCGCATGTACAAATTAATTTGTATTTCTGACGATTTACTAAGAAGAAGTTAAAATTAGTTTTAAACCACCATGACTGCACATGTACAGCTATGTAAATAATATGCATTAAATATAATAAAATAGATGTAAACTGTATATACATTTCCTGTATAAAGATCCCTCGCTTTGAGAGTTTATGGTTATATATAAAGATACATATCGATTGCTTATATAGTATGAATATCTGCTAGAAGCAGTGTGTCGTATAAAATAATCATTACGTTTCATATTTATTTCATTTATCTCTAAATATGTGTCTGCAGTGGTGTCGTCACTCACTGGATGAGAAAACTGTCTATATCATGTGCATTTGCAGATTGAGGCCTCCCATGCACAGAGAAGTTTCAATAGTTGTCATAACTGGTTTAAAAGGGTTAACTCGCCAAATATAAAAGACGACTGTATAGCAAAAGCTTGGTCCTGTGTAAACATCTCAAGAGCTTCAATTCAGCCTAGAAAACACACAAACTGCCTCGTACGTCATTCGGCAGTGAGAAGAACCATTTAAAAGGAATAAAATACAAACTGGCACACCATGAAGCCGGCAAACACTATAAACTCAAGCTCCCGATGTACCAAGTCAACTGTATAAATATTCCTATTTACAAAAGTAATAACGAGACTCGTCGTAGCTTCTTAAAAAATATACAAAATGCGACGCGATAACTTGGTGACTCCCGCTCACAGACACCTACGCTAAGATTTGTACCTTTAAAAACTTCAAACTATCTTCCACAGATGTAGCCAAACACCGATTAAATGAAGACCCTCACTATACTTATTGTATGACAATTATAACCCCCTTGACCCTCCAAAACAGTTTAGCAGTGTGCACAGTTTACCCACTTACCAATGAAAAAGAAAGATTTCATGCAAACTGCTAATCAGCCTGTTCGTTCTACTGTGACCAATACTCGTTGAATGCGTTTTACCGTGATGTAAAAAGTCTGAACTCTACACTACGTGACTGGACCGGACTTCACGTTCAATTCCAGTGTTTCGCACCCCTTTTTCCTGTTATAGAGCTCTACTGACCCTTCCTGGGACTACGTTTGTGACGGCCTAACACATGCAGGGAAACGTGTCCAAACAGACGTCGTGGAATAAACCTCCTGCTGTGGAGGAGAAAACCTAAAGGCCAGTGAGGTCCACGATGGCTTTGATGAAGATGGTGTCGTCCCGTATGTACGCGTTCTTGCCCTCCAGCTTGGACAGCGGGCAGAAAAGCGGGCAGCCGCTGGCGATGTTCATCTCGCTTACGGGCCTCTGGAACGAGGAGGAAGTGATGTCGGGACGGAACGCGTCGATGATGTGCTCTCGGTTGCTCTGGTCCAGCAGCATCAGTGTGACCTGGAGGGATGTCACTAGATTCAGCTCACAGATACATAGAGATGGCTTTCATTTTGGGCTAGGTACTGTAGCTCAGGCTGTATTTATGACAAAATGAAATGATATTAATAATATTTGTAATATTTAAATGCATAACACTTATATAAATGAATACAGTAGTCGACATTTGGATCAAAAGTTATACATGAATTTTGAACAATACCCGTTTTTATCTTAGGACAACTTTGATTAACTTTTTTGATCCACTTCAAGTGTCGACGACTGTATATTTTGCTTATAAAACTTAACCTTTGTTGTTTTTTTAAATGAGCGATCGTTTCGCTTGATAAGACCCTTATTTATCGTCTGGAATCGTTTGAACAGTTTGCAGTTTGCACTGAAACTGTCTTTTGGACCTTAAACCGTTTGGTTCCCATTGAAGTCCATTATATGGAGAAAATCCTGGAATGTTTTCATCAAAAACCTTAATTTCTTTTCCACTGAAGACATGGACATCTTGGATGACATGGGGGCGAGTAAATTATCAGCAAAAGTTTTTTTTTTTCTCCTTAAAAGTCTCCTTTTAACTACTTTAGTTGACCTAAAATAAGAATTGACATTACTTCTACAATTATTAGTCTTAGTTCATGTTAATTTCAACATTTGCTAACACTATTAAATTCAATTACAAATACATTACTAAAATCAAAAGTCGCATTTGTTAACATCAGTTAATGCACTTAAATGAACAAACAATGAACGGCTGGATTTTTATTAACTAACATTTACAAAGATTAATAATGTTAATCTGTGTGTGTGTGTGTGTGTAATGAAGGAATATTTTTTCATGTCATTTGGTTCATTCAACAAACGAAATGAACGAATTGACTCGGGAAAAGATTTGTTCATTTTGATGAACGAGTTCGAACTGGAGAGTCACGAACGCGCATCACAGAACAGAGCAAGGCGAGCATTTGAGCTTATAAAACTTAAAATTTGTTATTTATTTTTTAAATGAGCGATTGTTTCGCTTGATAAAACCCTTATTCATCGTCTGGAATCGTTTAAAGCCCTTTGAACAGTGTAGTTTGCACTGAAACTGTCTTTTAGACCTTGAACCGTTTGGTTCCCATTGAAGTCCATTATATGGAGAAAAATCCTGGAATGTTTTCATCAAAAACCTTAATTTCTTTTCGACTGAAGAAAGAAAGACATGGACATCTTGGATTGCATGAGGGTGAGTAAATTATCAGCAAAAGTGTTTTTTTTTTTTAAAGTGAACTAATCCTTTAACTAAAGGAACCGTATTGTAAAGCGTTACCAAATATTTCCGTATTTAAATGACCTTTCATTAAAGTAACAGTTTCAGAAGTGCAACAGTCTGAAGACATGCAGAGAACAAACCGGTGATGTACCTTCTGGTTGAAGGGCCATTTGAGCAGCGCGTCGCTCATTCCTCTCATGACCACAAAAAACAGCGAGAGGTGAGTCCCACGACCCGTCCCGTCCCCGTTCAGGTAAATGCGCAGGCACATCTTATAGCCGTACTTGCTTGTGTAAAATGCTAAAAAAAAATAATTATAAATATATATATAAAGAATAAATATTTCTGATGAAATTACTTTATCTATTCTGATTCATATGGGTTTTTTTTACCAGGTGAAAACATGGCGGGCGCCCGTCCAGCAATGGCATCTTGTCTCTTTTTAGTAATATCTGAAATCCGCCAGATGAAGACGCCATCAAACGTGGTTGCGGACATCTCCCGTAGTCTGCCCTCCATTTCAGCAACAGTCAGGTCTTTAACACCCACCTGCCGTTCCAGCTGACGAACCTGTGAGATGAAGAGGCACATCGTGGAGAAATACAGAGGTCAGGCCATTTGATTAGATATTATTACACAGATATCTTCCTTTGCTTTGAACTTCGATACTGTTGTTTATGCTCAAACAGCAACATTTCACACTAAAGTGAAATCATACTTTACCACCCCTTTACACTGATGTATTTTTAAGCAGCACACCTTGTTGCTAAGAGCCTCGATTTTGTCCTGATCGAGTCTGTGTTGTCGGTTGCTGGCCTCCATGGTGGTGGCGAAGCGCTCAACTTCTCGATTCAGCACACACACCACATCTTCAAACGTCCCCGCCTTCACCTCCAGGTCCTGGCAGCGCCGGCCCAGATCTGCCACCTTGGTCTTCTCGCTGTGGAGTTGCAGTTCCAGGGCGGCGCCGACCGAGCTGGGCAGAGGCGTGAAGGACGTGGGCAGAGGAGGTGGAGGAGCGACGGCACACGCGGAGGAGGAGGAGGACGAAGACGAAGAGGAGGGAACCCCCTGCACGGGGATGGCGCTCAGCTGACTCACTCTGGCTTCCAGGTCTCGGAGCGCCTGGTGAAGCTCGTGAGCTTTGTGACCCGCCAGCTCCAGGCTTTGTGGCTGCAGGCCCTCCAGACTGACCTTCATGCCCATGATGTAGTGCAACAGCAGGTTTAGATGTTCGTGAGCACAGGCACGCTCGTGATCGTGGATCTTCTCCTTCTCCACCTCAAAGGGAAATCAACGGGGTTAAACTTCACCGTCTAACTCGGACCCTCCCGTTTGTGCTACAGACATGAATTATTCTTCCTCAAATCATGCAACGGGAGTTTTGCACAGCTCACATATTCTTTAGAAAATATAAAGGCTTTAGTCATTTTAGCACATGTTTAGTATTTGAATTTTTTTAAGTTGCCAACTTCATTTTTTTTTAGTTGCCAACTTAATTTTTTTTAGTTGCCAACTTATTTTTTTAGTTGCCAACTTAATTTTTTTAGTTGCCAATTTAATTTTTTCAGTTGCCAACTACATTTTTTTTAGTTGTCAACTTAATTTTTTTTGTTGCCAAATTAATTTTTTTTAGTTGCCAACTTATTTTTTCAGTTGCCAACTACATTTTTTTTAGTTGTCAACTTCATTTTTTTAGTTGCCAACTTAATTTTTTAGTTACCAACTTAATTTTTTTAGTTGCCAACTTCATTTTTTTTAGTTGCCAACTTAATTTTTTTTAGTTGTCAACGTCATTTATTTAGTTGCCAACTTAATTTTTTCAGTTGCCAACTAAATTTTTTAGTTGCCAACTTAATTTTTTAGTTACCAACTTAATTTTTTTAGTTGCCAACTTCATTTTTTTTAGTTGCCAACTTAATTTTTTTTAGTTGTCAACGTCATTTATTTAGTTGTCAACTTAATTTTTTTAGTTGCCAAATTATTTTTTTTAGTTGCCAACTTATTTTTTTAGTTGGCAACTTAATTTTTTAGTTACCAACTTAATTCTTTTAAGTTGCCAACTAAATTTTTTTTAGTTGCCAACTTAATTTTTTTTAGCTGCCAACTTAATTTTTTTAGTTGCCAACTTTATTCTTTTAAGTTGCCAACTTAATTTTTTTTAGCTGCCAACTTAATTTTTTTTAGTTGTTAACTTAATTCTTTTAAGTTGCCAACTTAATTTTTTTTAGTTGCCAACTTAATTTTTTTAGTTGCCAACTTTATTCTTTTAAGTTGCCAACTTAATTTTTTTTAGTTGGCTTCTTAATTTTTTTAGTTGCCAACTTAATTTTTTTTAAGTTGAAGTTTTTCTTCATGTAATGGCCATTTTAGTACAGTGAACTCATTGTCATGTTCAAGAAACCAATTTGAAATGACTCAAGCTTTGTGACATGGTGCATTATCCTGCTGGAAGAAGCCATCAGAGGATGGGGACATGGTGGCCATAAAGGGATGGACATGGTCAGAAACAATGCTCAGGTAGGCCGTGGCATTTAAACGATGCCCAATTGGCACTAAGGGGCCTAAAGTGTGCCAAGAAAACATCCCCCACACCACCAAAAGGCATGATGGATCCATTGATGATTGACGATGCTTATGGTTTGGAAACTTGTTTTCAGAAGTGCTCTTGAACAAATGCTGAGCAAATGAAGTTTCAGTACACATTCGAAACATTTCCAAAGAAAACAGACAGAAACAAAGGCATTGACTGCCAATTCATGAACTCAGTTCTTGGTCTGTTTGAATGCAACAATATAAAAAAACTGTACTTACTGACATGTCACAGCCAACCACATGATATCTGCACGGAGTCCTGAATTTGCTGCAGAACTTGATGTGGTCAACATACTAAAAACACCAAAAGAGAATTGCACAGGAATGATCTATACATATCTTAAAGAAGTCAGTAATGAGTGTTACTGAAGAACAATGTTCACGTTCAATGTGACTTGGACAACTCCACACCTTTTCCCTGGGGATTTTCTTCTTCGCACATCCTTCACAAATCATAGGATATTTGGGACAGATCTCATCATGGGCCTGTGAAAACATTATTTCATAACATAAATATCTTTTTTCACCCCTCAAACACGTCGCATCTTTTCTTAGACCACTCGCTTACCTTGATGTTTTTGAAGTGAAATGGTTCTTTACAGTATTTGCAGTTAAGCGTTCTCTCAGGACACACACGCTCATTATGACGTTCCTGTTCGTTAAATCTAATGAGCTCCTTGCACAAGGGACAGGACAGAATCATGAACTCACACTTCCCCTCATGGCTCAACTACAGAAAAAAACAGAGTTATGACAACAAGTTACCGAATGAGAAACTGTGTGCATTTTTGTTGTTGTTGTAAAGTGTTGAAAGACTTTATTTAAATAAAGCTTATGTTAATGAACACACAACCTCGTAATCTTTAATACTGCCTTTCCAGGCGCAGCCCTCGTTGATACACACAGCTGGAAGATTCTCAACTTCTCTTCTGGCAGCATTGTCGGGAAACGCCTGCAAAACACAGGGAATGTGCGATAAATGTCTGGCAGTAAGTCATTTTAAAAGTCTTCATAACCCTTGATAGCATTGTGCTTACGCAGCCTTGTTTGAGAATTGACGTGGGCTCTTCGAAGATGTCCTCCTTGATACAGGCATTACATTTCTGTGGTCCAGATCTAAAACGGCAAAGCGAGACACATTTTGCTATTTTGACAGCAGTATTTTTGGCATCGGTACACCCTAGTCAATCTGTATTTTCAAATATTGCTTGTAAATTCTGAGTAAAAATTGTGTTAAAGGAGTAGTTCACTTTTGAAAAAACTTTTGCTGATAATTTACTCACCCCCGTGTCATCCAAGATGTCCATGTCTTTCTTTCTTCAGTCGAAAAGAAATTAAGGTTTTTGATGAAAACATTCCAGCATTTTTCTCCATATAATGGACTTCAATGGGAACCAAACGGTTCAAGGTCCAAAAGACAGTTTCAGTGCAAACTGTTCAAAGGGCTTTAAACGATTCCAAAATGAACAAATCTTTTTCCGAGTCATTTGGTTCATTCGATTCGTTCATTTTGATAAACGAGTTTGAACAGGAGAGTCACGAACGCTCATCACAGAACAGAGCAAGGCGACCATTTGAGCTAATAAAACTTAATCTTTGTTATTTATTTATTAAATGAGTGATCGTTTCGCTTGATAAGACCCTTATTCATCGTCTGGAATCGTTTAAAGCCCTTTGAATAGTTTGCAGTTTGCACTGAAACTGTCTTTTGGACCTTGAACCATTTGGTTCCCATTGAAGTCCATTATATGTAGAAAAATGCTGGAATGTTTTCATCAAAAACCTTAATTTCTTTTCGACTGAAGAAAGAAAGACATAAAATTATCAGCAAATTTTTTTTCAAAAGTGAACTACTCCTTTAAAATCTATACAAAAACGTATAGCACTATTACTTATCTCAGTTATTATAAATAATTTCTATAGCTTATGTGGTATAAATATTTGACAATACAAATATTGGAAAAGCATATCAGTTAACCGGTAGTTCATTTAACTAACAACCTAGAGATAAAATAGATATTCATTTAAATTCAAAGATCAAACTTTAGACAGCTAAAGAAAAGTTTTTTTTTTACTTTTATACCTCAAAATTACACTATTGTTCAAAAGTTGTAAAAAGTTTTTTAAAGGAATACATTTTTCTTCAGAAAGGACTCTTTAAATTCATCAAAAGTGACAGTAAACATATTTATAATGTTACAAAAGATTATTTTTTTTTAACTTTGTATTCATCAAAGAATCCAGAAAACTAAAATATACCACGCACCATTGCAGTTTTCAACATCGATGTTAATCAGAAATGTGTTTTGAGCAGCAAATCAGCATATATGCCATAAATATAAGACTTTTTTACAAAATAAGTTAACCAAGACGATAAGACTTTACTTGAAGGGGTGTGCATAATAAGACAGGCATGACACCTTCATAACCATGTCTTGAATATGAACTAAGGTTTATGCATGTTTATGACAACTGTCATTAAGTGTCATTCGCTCAGTTATGACATTTTGAATGCAAATATGACATTGTTTGAGATGTCTTTGTCATGACAACTTGACATAATATTAAGTTAAACTGTCATGTGGTTGGCTTTGACATTGGCTGTCTTGAGACCATTATAACTGTGTCATGAATATTTTTCTATGACCTCAACTACAGTGGTACTAATTGAATTTGTCATTAAAATGTTATAATGGCTTCATGACAGCCAATGTCAAAACTAACCACATGATAGTTTAAAGTAATGTTAACACACAAAGCTAGGTGGTTTCTTAAGTTTGATCATTAATCTGCTATGTCATGTTTATGACAGGTTGTGTTGTCTTAGTAATGTCAAGTTGTCATGACAAAGTTATGATGTATTGGTTTATGTCAAGGTGTCATAACAAAGACATCTCAAACAATGTCAAATTTGCATTAAAAATGTCATAACTGAGTGAATGACACTAAACATGCATAAAACTTAACATATGTCATGTCATGATTATGATGAAGGTGTCATGTTAGTCAAGTAAAGTGTTAGCAAAAAGGCTTCTCAAACTTTTGAACGACAGTGTATTTTTTAGTTTTCAGTTTCACAAAGCGTCAGTATTCTTTGAACGGCAATCGCCCCTATGAAGTTAGGTAGATGTATTTGTTTAAATGCATTGCATCAGAACTGTATTTATCAGCATGTGTTTTCGATCAGCAGGCTGGATTAACGTTACCCAACAGCCCGGTTGAAGCAGTAAGAACAAAAGCGATGACCGCACTGAGCTTGGAACGGCCTTCTCAAAATGTTCTGACAGCAGTTGCATAAATGTTTGTCTTCAAGTTTGTTGGCCAGGATCTTCTTTGGGAACCCTGGCTTGTTGTTCTCCATGGAGGACGGGGGGGAGGGTTCTTGAGCAGCCATGTCCCGCTCTAAACGTTCCTGGTCTAAACAAGAGAGAACCCATGAGGGCTGAAAACTACCTTCAAATCTACACTGCAAAAAAAAATTGTGTTCAATTTACGGTAAAATACCGGCAGCTGTGGTTGCCAGGAATTTACCGTATAAAGTACGGTAGCAAGAATTTACGGTAATAAGATTTTACAGGCTTAACTTAAAATTTACGGAAATAAACCGTATTTTATTATCTGATAAACTGTTAAATTATCGACCATTTGAAGTGTAAATATCTGTTCTATACCATTGTAATAAAGTGACATCCATCAATCACAGCAGTAATAAGAGTCACATGATATATGGAAATTCATCACATGTAACTCTTTCACAAGAAACATAATATTAACATACAGAAGCGGCTCAGTGTCATTCACTCAAATATTAAACACCATCATGGTAACACACATGAAATTTTAAAAAGGCAATAAACATTAATTTAACAACATTAAATGTCACATAAAACCCTAATGTACCTAACTGATTCGAAAAAAACTAAGCAAACTATGAAGAAACAAGTTATTTCAGCAAAAATACATCAAGTGTGGAGTGTCACGCAGGGAATTGTGGGAATGTTAATTTACGTTTTTTCACTGTAAATTAAACGATGAGTTGTTATTTTCACTTTAAAAACTAAATTGTAAATTTAACAGTATTTTACTGTAAAATTACATGAAAATTACCATAATATCTATCACAGTTATTTACTGTATATAGTAAGGAAAGGTTCTGTTAACCAATTAACAGTTTTTCACTGTAGAATTTTTACAGTCTTTTACTGTTAAAATCACGATCATTTTTTACAGTGATGACACTGACTTTCTATTCCTTTTCCAAAGAAAGATTAGGTACTGTAACACTTTATTTTACTGTGTTACATGCAGTTACTATAGTAATAATAACTATAAATGATGCATAAATACACTCAACTAGCCATAAACCAAACCCTAACCCTATACATGTAGTTACTTAATTTTAAAATGTATTATTACAGTAATAATAAAGAGGGTTACACTCTATTTTAAGGTGTCCTTGTTATACATTTAATGTTAATGAACTATGTGGGTTAGGGTTTAGGAAAAAGGGTTGGTTGCATGTAATTATAGTTTTACTACAGTAACTATATGTAACGTGTAACAAAGATAAAGTGCTCCAAATATAAAAAGTAGCCAACGTTTATTACACAGCTCTCCGGAATGCTCTTCTAACATAATCCAAAATTTTAAATCAATATTCTATGTCTGTATTTATTTGGTGAGTACTGAGTAGCAATATAATCAGTGAACTAATAAGCAATATCAGGTCGATGCAAAACCCCTCAGCTTCATTGAGATCCTGGTGATCTGATCTTGCAATGTTGTACATTATCATATTCCTAGCCATTTATCAAGTAAGCTTACTTTAAAGATTAATAATAACCACTGACATGCAAAATGTAGCGTTCCTAAAAGATATTGGGCTGTCTATTATGCTTTTAGTGACATATTTAGAGCTTTCTTGCTGTTTGCAAACATTTTACGTACAAAATAATAAATGATTCTTTGTGCATTAGTGGGCTACAGTTGCGTGCGTTTGATAAGATTGTTGTGCTTTACAGGGTGAAATGGAAAGACTCTATCTAAAGTAATTAGATAAGCATTAATAAACCTAAGCATGCACAGCAGTTCTCTTAATATGAATCCCAATCTCTTTGTTTCTGTTTCAGTTTTGCTTGAATACGTGCGTGTTTCCATACAGACCACACAAATGGTGTATAATAGTGTGGAGTGGTGTAAACATTCCCAGGAAACACACACTAGGACCTTTCATGCATATCTGAAAGCACTTTTATCAGATATCGACCATGCAGCCCGTCGATATACATCATACAGTCAGCTGACAATTGCAAATCTCATCTTTTCCTCTGTTGCTAAGCAAATGCAACATCTCTCGAATGGTTGTTGCGTCCGTTCTGTACCGCCACGCCTCTTTTGCATGTAGGGATATGTTGAGCCTGACAATAAACATGCATGCTATAAAATAAGAATCGGGCAATTGATTATGAGAGCGACGCACTTACCGCACCGCGATGAGATTTCGCTTTCATTTGCTCGGTTGTGCTCGCGCTGTGACGGATCGAGGCGCGCGGCGCGGCTGCTGTGTTTTGGTGGTCGACATTGTTGAGAAGAGCGCGTGCTCTTTCACAGGATTACGTCATAATGTGAGCGTGCACTGGGCTTTTGGATATCTAAAGCAGTTTTCTTTTTTTTTTCGGGAGGACTATATGTCTATCATGGTAAAAAAAAAAAAAAGAGTACATAATAAATACATGAATCCATGTAAATGTATTCTATTCATATTTTTATTTGTATCATTGTTTCTTTTCTTGTTATAATATATAATTATAACAATCACTATGAACACATCACAATTACACTACATTATGCACCATCCATCTATCTATCCATCCATCCATCCATCTATCCCATTTTACTTATTATATTTAACTTATTCATTTATTTAATTTTGATTATTTGGGTTTATTTCATTTTAGTTGGCGTTAAATATAAGTACATAGGCCTGATATTAATACAAATGTATAATATGCATATTGATTACTACTGTACAGACTCTAATTGTCTGTACAGACAATTAGATAGAACAGCATCATATTAAAAAATAACAAAGGTAAAATAGATAGATAGATACTGTAGATAGATAGATAGATAGATAGATAGATAGATAGATAGATAGATAGATAGATAGATAGATAGATAGATAGATAGATAGATAGATAGATAGATAGATAGATAGATAGATAGATAGATAGATAGATAATATGTGTGTGTGTGCATATATATATAAAGTTAGTTGGCACATTTCATATACAATGGTAATTCAAAGTGCTTTACATAGAATAATTTTAAATAACCAAAAGAAATCAGAATAATTAAAACAGTTCAGAATAAAAAATAAAATAAAATACAGTATATATATATATATATATATATATATATATATATATAGGATGATACATATATATATATATATATATATATATATATATATATATATATATATATATATATCATGTATCATGCATCATGCATCCAATATATCATCCTAACCTGGGTTTATTTTATTATAAATCCTAACTTGGGTTTATTTTATTTTGTTTATTTCATTTTTGTTTATTTTATTTTGGCCTGTGAAAAATACTTTTGGGAGGGAAACATTTTTAAATTAAAATGCATTCTAAGATGCTCTTATTGGTGTTTAGATTACTGTATATCTGGTGGGAGGAGTTAATAATAGCAATATACTGTACTGTTGACTGAAATTACACATACTGTACTGTATAATAGTTTCCATTCTACCACTAGAGGCGCTAAAGTGCTGCTGTTGCACAACACTACCACTAGAGTGACGCTCTTCATCATCCTACCGCTAGAGGAGCTGCAGCACAAGCGCGCACCCGACGCGCGCTCCTCACGGCATTCCACAGCTGATAGAGGGATGAGAGAGGGATGCTAAGGAAATGTTTTCCATCAACACAGAAAATGGGCTATCGTGAACTTCAACCGACAGCAGAATGCGACTGAAATATCGCAGGCGAAGACCGTGAGCCAGGTAATAATGTTTGTTAAAAGTAAAACGGCTCTGAATGTCAATGAAACGTTGCCGTGTGTTTGTGTTGTAATCGACACGTCGCTTTAGCTGTGAAGCTGATGGCCGTTACAAACAGACGAGCGCAAATAGTTCACCTCACTAAACACACACTGGTATCAATGAGAGCCTTCATAGGGACAGTTCACACTTCCCTGTCAGAGCTTCAGCGGGATTTAACAGCTTACAGAGTGAATATAAACCTCTGTTGACTGACTGGAGCTGCAAAATAACATTTAACAGCTGGTCCTTTCTGAGATTGTAGTAAAACTGACAGCTTTCCTACAGCGGTTTGATCAACTGACAGGTGAGAGAGATATTAGTTTCGTGAGTTTAACGTTGACTGAATGCTTTTGGATTGTGCTTATTTGGGTTTAGACTATAGAATGTTGTCTAGCTATAAATTATGTTTTGTAAAATGTAACGGTTACTCTTATTTGATTAACGTTACTTGGTTCGTTTGACGTAAGTTAGCTATAACGATTATGTTACCAGATTTTTGTATCGCGGTTAACGTTACGTAACGCCGTTACATTATGTGATATGGATTTTGTGAGAAAGGCTGTTAACTATAAATGCATATCGTTTTTGCTGCTGATAAATAACAACTGATTAAATCATGTGTCTGCTTCTGTCTTAATCTGAAGTTGTGAGGATGTTTATGTTGCTTTTGATTTTTTTTAATATGATGTAAATGTAAAATATGATAATACTTTGTTTATATCGAGTGCTTGGAGCCAGAGGGCCGTAAATGGCTTTTAACAAACATTACAGGAGAGACAAAACAAAATTTTGACTACACTTTAATCATCTGTATTATTAACCTTGTATTAATCTGTATTAATACTCATGAATAAGTATTTAACTAAAAAAATGTATGGAATATTAACAGAATGTTCTAAAACATAAAAAAAAAAAAACCTTTTTGTTGCTTTATTCAATACATTTTGATCTCAGATTGATCTCGTTATTTATTTTGATATAAAGAACTCATGTTCGCCCAAAATGCCACTTACGCCCCTCTGGCTACAAGCCCTTGTATGGTATTTTAGTTATTAAATGCATTTTAAATAAAACTGTAATTAAAAATGTTTCTTCTCAGTTATCTGACACAAAAAATATTATTACGTAATGTACAGCAGTTTCTAATTATTTTAGTTGATTAGTTTGGCTCAAGTTTGTTCTTTCAAAAGTCTGTTACAATTAACTTTTTGAAACTCAAAAGGAGATATTTTAAATGTTCATTCTGCTCTTTTCCATTCGAGTTACTTTTTCAACTTAAATTTTGGTCCAATTTTCACACAAACTTAATTTATGGCTATGGAAAACTTAGCGAATAAACCTAGACTGCTTTTATGTTGCTTTTTGTTTCCTTTTTTGGTCACTATGCTTTCATGAAGTTGAAAAGAACATGGCTAAACATCTCCTTTTGTGCTCCTCGAAAGAAAATGTAAATCACATGAATGTTTTGAAATGTCAAATTTAGCTGATCTTGACTGAAATTGATGTTTTTCCCACAGGTGATGCCAGTAGACCAGGATGGGCCGATATCATCACAACAGTTACAGTAGCTAAAATGGCACATTTTAGGATTGTAAACTGTTGAAATAACCGCTGACTGGATTTGGCACCATAATAACCTTCTTCCGGAGCTCAATATATCGAAGACAGACTCCACTTTTGACCTTTAGACCACATCACACCTGCCGTCAATATGTTTGCTTAAGAAAGTTTGAAGTCTTGGATCTTTGACGCTGCAGCGAGTGTTTCCCAGAAGACCCGGTTTTAGTATTCTTGGACTGTTGAAGAGCCTTTGCTCGAGATGTTTACCGCCCTGAAGAAGCTAGTGGGCTCTGAAGCAGGGCAGCTCAGGGATAGAAATATTCCTGCTGGCCTGCAATCCATGAACCAGAGTCTACAGAGACGCTTCGCCAAGGGTGTACAATATAACAGTAAGAGCTTCACGATTAAACCTTTTTTTCTTCTTCTTCTTCTTCTTATTTATTTGTTTATTTTTATTTAAGAAGAGCCTTTCATAAATACTTTTTGGTTGTGTTAAAGACATCCATTGTTTTCTTTTGGGAAAACATCCAGTTTTCCCCTTGTGGTTTGTCTAAAGTATGACACTGTTGAATTCTTTATTTCAGATACATAGGTCTATCAAAAAGAAACAAAAACATAATTTACAAACAAAAAACAGGAGAAATACCTTGTCACTTATTCTAAGATCATTTAAAACTATTATAATTGTAATTTTTTAATCAATTAATCAACACATGAAGTTATGCATAAGATCATGTAAAATGGGAACATTATTAGATTGAACTCACCCATTTGACTTACTTATCCACTTTGAACATGGCAATACTTGATAAGTTAAAGTTAGTTGACAAATTAAAAACAAATGGAAATTTGTGAGACATGTTTAATTTGATATGCTTAAAAAATGTTTGTCACATTTTACCCCCGAATCGTTAAAAAATAATTGATAAATAAAAAAATATGAAATGTATTAAAATATGAAACGATTATGTATTCAAATATTTTAGTTTAAGAAAGCCTTTATGGGACTCATAAAAGTGTTTCATTGTGACATTGTCATAACAATGAAATGCAAAAGAGAAAAAATATGATGGGGAAAAATATGTATTATTTAAATTTTGACATAATCATGGCTAGTTTTTCTGTACTGCTTTCAATTTATGTTGATACAGTAGTAAAAAACAAAAAAAAATACAGTAATGGAAATCCAAGGTAAAATGTCGTTCAGAGTATTTTAGTGAATTTGGTTTTATCATGAATTAATGCAAAAATGTAAATGGGCTTTATTTTCTGTCAGTTATCACAATTAGCACAATTATTACATTTACATTTGTTCATTTAGCTGACGCTTTTATCCAAAGCGACTTACAATTGCTATATATGTCAGAGGTCGCACGCCTCTGGGGCAACTAGGGGTTAAGTGTCTTGCTCAGGGACACATTGGTGTCTCACAGTGGATTCGAACCCGGGTCTCTCACACCAAAGGCATGTGTCTCATCTACTGCGCCATCACCACCATTTAATAAACACACAATTAAAGATCTGTCCATTGGAAAATTTGAAACATCACAACAATTGTCAATGTTGAAGATAAAGAGCCCACTCTGTCTTAAATGCACAAGATGTAACCGAGTCCTTCGTGCTGGTGTGATGCAGTTGTGTTTTGACATGTGATGCTGCATCAGTGAGCCAATTGGTGGTTCTTCACTGATCTCGCTTTGAATACTCATTGTGCTGTTTCCACAGCTCTGTGTTAATAAAAAATGCATGAATGATACATGATCACCCACCTACTGGCCTATTTTTCCAGTCACTTCTCCTTGGTAGAGGTATCTTTTTTTAGACACGCAGATATCCCAAGATACCAATCATTTCAGCTGTGAAAAGTGCATTTTAGTAGATATGTGCTGTATCAGTACAAATCTAGCACATAGTAAGTGTGAAATCTGTCCATGTACAATCAGTGCCCTGTGGTTGTTCATTTCAAACTTGGACTGTTTCATCAGTGCTCTCCTATCTCCTTGTTTCTCTCAGTGAAAATAGTCATCCGTGGGGACAGGAACACCGGTAAAAGTGCACTTTGGCACCGACTTCAAGGGAAAAAGTTCCTGGAAGAGTACATCCCCACGCAGGAGATCCAGGTCACCAGCATTCACTGGAACTACAAAAGTGAGTATCAATTACGTTCACACTGATTATGTGGTCTTTTATGACGGGAAGTGGTTTATTTTCTAACACCAAAAATAATGTAAGGAGACTACCCTATCAGAAAGGTCATAGGTCAACTTTTGTTAAGTATCAGAAGGTGTTTACAATATTTATTGACTGTATATTCATTTCTAACTGTGTTTTGATTTTGCTTTTATTCACAGCGACAGATGATGTAGTGAAAGTTGAGGTCTGGGATGTGGTAGACAAAGGTGAGTGTTTGGAAAACACACTGGAACTAGTGACAGAACTGGACTGAGGTTATTCATGTCATTCAGTATAGCAGTGAGGCTATTTATGCAAATTTTTATTTCCAGTGCAAACACTTTGAAAATCAGTTCATCAATCATTAAAATTAGTAGGGCTGGGTATTGAGACAAATTTCACAACTCGATTCGATTTCGATTCACAAGCTTGCAATTCGATTCAATTTCGATTATTTTGGAGATCAGTTACAATAAATGGCCCTTTTTCTCAAGGGAATCATATCTCTTAACTAATGCTGTAAACTATGGGAGTCTAGTTGTAGCTTACTAGGCTTCATTAGCCTAATATGAAGGTAATAATGAACTGTTTTGTAGCTATACAAACACTTAAATTACACTTTTATTTATTTTTATAATAAGAAGATTATATGAAATATAAACATTTAAATGGTGGCTGTCATAAAAACTTGCCAGATTTATTCAAATATGCATTAAATATTGAAGAACATTAAGATTATAATGCATATGTAATATGGTGTATATATTTAGCAAAATGCTCCTCTCTAGAGTTATTTTTTCTAGCTGACTAACGAGTTTATGTGGGTTTTCTGAGGTAAATATGACGATACATGACATTGATTACAAGCTGTTTAACTGACGTCTTTCCACGGTTGAAACGCTGATTGAGTGAATCAATGTGACATGATACAGATTTCGATAAGTTGTTCTCTATCTTTAACACACTTTCAGATGCTCATTCATGTTTATTTGGCGCTGTGACTGGTATTATTAAGCCGGAAGAGAGATCAGCGCTGCCGCTTCTCCAGAGCGATCTCACGCCACAGCGCCAAAACGTTATTTATGTTTTTGAATTTCTAAAGAAAATGGACGTAATTTGAAAATTGAGACTTTGTTTCATATCAATAGTAACAAAAGACAAAGATTATTGCGATTTTTTTTTTTTTTTGGATGCGCGCAGCCGCGATACAATGATCCATTCATTCAAATGAAACAGGATGACTAATCGATTCTTGAGATTTAAGAATCGATATCGGTTCGTGAAAATGAGAATCGAGAAATCGATATTTATTACCCAGCCCTAAAAATTAGTGTGTGTGAAATTAAGTCACCTGAATTGTTTTTCTCACACAGTAGATATTTGCACTCCTAAATGCAAACCCAATGAAATTGCTATTTTAGGATCTTGGAAGGAAAAGGAAGTAATGTTGTATTTTACTTATATTTTTGTGTTCTGCAAATACTTAAAGGACAAAAGCTTCCTCTTCCAGAAGGTGTAGGTGAGAACTAGTTGTCGAGTAGTTAAACATTAAACATTGTGCGTGTGTGTGTGTGCTGTGGTCTTCACCTCTCTTCTTTATAAAACTGTGCCCAGAATAGACATTGCCTTCAGTAGTCTGTGCTGTTCTTAGACTCTAGATTTTAATGTACTTGCATTAAAATCAGATGGCCACTTTTTCCCAGACTACATTTATTTTAATTGGGGGCATTTTATGTTTGGTTTTTTTTTATAATAGATTGCATTTTGTATTCATATGTATGTTTACAGCTTTTTAAAATGATCTTCTACCATGTCAAGTCTTGTAACCTTTTTTTCTATAGCGCTTTATATTGTTTCGAAGCAGCTTTACGGTGATAAACGGTAAAATAATGATCAATGATGGGAACATAATTCGATTCTACTGTAAAGCAGCTCTCATTGTTAAGCTCAGTCTTGATTCAGTTCAGTCCAATAACTAAGTTAATCATACATGAAATGAGTTATATATTTAGTTATAAGCAGCAGTCCTGCTCAGTTCAATTCCCATCCATAGTTTCAGTGCTGTCAAATTGATTATATTGCTGAATATTATTAGTATCATTATTGCAAACAGCCCTCTTTTAAAATTGCATGATGTGGAAATTCAATAGATTTTTCAGCTTGTGGTTTAAATTGTGATTGAACAACAATATTACTTTCAGATATGCCAGAGATTTCTATTTACCCTCCTAGGGCCAGATTTACTATCAGCTTGCACCAGCATAAACCCTCTTTTGGCATTAAAAGCCACTGTCAGGATTTTCTAAAGACGCACAGTGAAAAATTAGTGCTGAAATGGCTTGGACAGGGGACCTCATTGCATATGCATTTATAAGAGTTTCCCTTTCAGATGCAAAATTTATAGAAGGAGAGAATTTAAAGTCTCCACTTTTTTTGTATTTTAAAACTCATCTTTGATCATCAAAAATGGCTTATTTAAAACCTTTTTTCCTGTGTGAAATATGTATTTTGCATTAAAATAGCTTGAATGTAACTCTACACCCTTACTTCATGAATATGCAAATGAGCCCCGCCTCCACTCAATCATACAGGCTCGTCGACAAGTTGTCGTATCAGAATAGTAATGCGTTTAAAACTTTTATGTATCGCTCTCGACAACGTCGGACACATTACGGTAATTAATATGATTAGCCTTTTGCTTGACTATGTTATCATCAAATTGCTAATAATAATAATACATTTTATTTGAGGCGCCTTTCTTGGCACTCAAGGACACAGTACAGAAATGCAAGACATTTAAAAGCAGCAAAGCCAAAAGAATAGAACATTTAAAACAAGATAAAAGCAAAATTTTAAGAAAATGTTAAATTTGTCACAATGTTAAACAAACCATCTGGACAGCTGCCTTCTAAAAATATCTGTACTTAGCAACGATTAAAGGCAAAAAGTTCATCACAACATCAATTCACCTGCTAATTGCTAAATGTACATCGGCAGAAAAATATACCGTCTTCTCCTGAGACTCCCCTGCTTCGCAACAGTTAATGATATGCTAAAGCCCGCCCACACGTTGACCTGATTGGTTACAAGGTAGTTTGTGACGTAAGAAACACTGTCGGTTTAAAACCGTGTTTTTGAAACTCTATTTTTCACTGCAGGTTTACAGAGAAAATACTCAGAAATGGTCTTGAATTATGAATTTACACAAGGTTGTTCTTAAAGCATATTAAAAACACCACATAGACATAAAAACAGCATCGTAAAAGTGATTTACTAAGGTTTGCGTTAGACAATTTACTTGTATTATTTACCGCCTAAAGAAAGCATGTCTGAAACCAGACACTAATTTGTGCTGCTCTTGGTAGATTGTGTTGGTCATTATGTAAATGATCCATGTGTTCTTTAATTTGTGTGTCGTCAGTAGATCATGCGTAGAACTTTCCATTCTCATCTGAGCTTTTATGGGATTGTGACCTGTTTAGGAAATCTGGCCCTTTGTGAATTACTGCAACCTTTTACCATGGTAACCATAGTTTTCTTAAAAATACCATATTATAAGTTTTGTTAAAAATGTGTTATTTAAAAAAAAGTGTCATTAAAAAAATGTGTTATTTAAATAAGTGTCATGAAAAAAAAACATAAAATTTGGGAAAAGTTTTGCACTGCTGGTAAGAGATCCCATCTGAGTTTATGAGGGTTTATTGCAGTGACGATATCTATATTAACTACAGGGGCAAACTGTGGTTACCATGAACATATTTGCACAAGGAGCTGTGCTGTTGATCCAGGTCTGCTCTAATTATTTTCTATATGCTTTTGACCTTTTCAGTTTATATATGTGTAAATATTGAAATAAGCTAGAATAAGAATAAGAAGGAGGGGTGAGACTTTCTACTAAATCGTTAGATAAAAATATCTAATATAAAACTAATGTTTTCAAAAGTAATGAATCAACATGCGAAATATTTATTGAAGTTTATATAAACAGCACATACAGGTGAAATTCGATGTAAAGTTCATTTATTTCAGTGTGAAACTAATATATAGACTCATTACATGCAAAGTGAGATATTTCAAGCCTTTATTTGTTATCATTTTGATGATTATGGCTTACAGCTTATGAAAACCCCAAATTCAAAATTAGAATATTTTGAAAAGGTTTTCATAGCTGTAAGCCATAATCATCACAATTATAACAAATAAAGGCTTGAAATATCTCACTTTGCATGTAATGAGTCTATATAATATATTAGTTTCACCTTTTAAGTTGAATTACTGAAATAAATGAACTTTTGCACAATATTCTAATTTTTCGAGTTACACCTGTACTTAAGGCTACATGTTCTGTTAAATTAAAAGATAAAATAATACATGACTGGTAGGAAACCAGTCACAATTTGAAAGTTAAAAAGAAAATATCAAGTACTCATTGACAGTGTGTTGGTAGTTGAGCTTCAGAAAATCAATAATGAGATGGCTTTGAATGGATTTTTTGACAGTAACGAATTCAAAAAATAAAAAGGTGAGAATAAAGAACCCTAAACTCTAAAACAAAGAAACATTTTTAGCTTCTAAAATGTTTTTTTCATACTGTGTTTGAGTAATGTGTCATCACTCTTAGAAGAAAAGGTTCTATATAGAACCTTAAAAGGTTCTATCAGCGCTACGTATTTGGAACCCCTAAAAGGTTCTATACACTCTTAGAAGAAATGGTTCCATCCCCCACTTCATATATGGAACTCCAAAATGGTTCTATATAGAACCTTTTTTTTTTTTTTGGTAAAAGGTTCTATTGGCCAAGTATGGAAGCCCAGGGTTCTATATAGAACCCAGAGGAACCCTTTTTTTAAGAGTGTATAGAACCTTTTAGGGGTTTCAAATACATAGCGCTGATAGAACCTTTTAAGGTTCTATATAGAACCTTTTCTTCTAAGAGTGTATACACTCTTAAAAAAAGGGTTCCTCTGGGTTCTATATAGAACCCTGGGGTTCCATACTTGGCCAATAGAACCTTTTACCAAAAAAAAAAAATGGTTCTATATAGAACCATTTTGGAGTTCCATATATGAAGCGGGGGATGGAACCATTTCTGGTTCTAAATAGAACCATTTCTTCTAAGAGTGTGCTGACAATAGCAATGCCAAGGTCATTAGTTTGATTCCCAGGGAATGCATGGAATGGAATGATAAAATGTATACTTTGAATGCAATGCAGGTCGCATTGGATAAAAGCGTCTGCCAAATGCATCAATGAAAGTTCAAATAACATCCCATTGTTTTTCTGGGTAATACTTTATCTTACCTGGTTAGTCACATCAATTCAAAATCAAAAGTAGTCAGGGTTCCAGGAGTCTTGTTAAAACATGTAAAGATTCAGAGCAACTTGTGTAAGAGGACACCATCATTTTAGTTTGTCTGCTTTGGTGAGTTCTTGATGAATAAGCATATGAGTATTACTCTTCTCGTATCTCAGACTCACAGTTGCTGAAGTGCAGCCACACTAATTGTAATAACTGTGTTTCTCCAACCACTGCAGGGAAAGGGAAAAGACGCGGAGAGAATCTGAAATTGGAAAACGAACCTCAGGAGGTATTCACTGCTGTTTGTTAAAAATTTTGGGGTTGATAAGTCTTTTCTGCTCACCAAGGCTGTAAAATAGTAATATTATGTATAGTAACTATTATTACAACTCTTTTCTTATTGAATATATGGTAAAAAATTAATTTATTCCTGTGATCAAAGCTGCATTTTCAGCATCATTACTCCAGTCTTCAGTGTCACATGATCCTTGAATTAAATTAAATGATCAAAATGATCAAAAATCACTCTAATAAAATAATTTGATGCTCAAGAAACATTTCTTATTATCAATGTTTAAACAAGTGTGCTGCTTGCTTCAAAAGAACTGCATTTATTTGAAATAGAAGTCATTTGTAACATTGCAAAATGTGAATTTAATTTATTCTTGCTGAATAAAAGTATTAATGTCTTTTTAAATATATGCAAACTTTTAAATTGTTTAAGTCTGCTTGACAATTACCATGTAATTAATACTTCAATGTTTTGTTTTGACTAAATTAAAAATGTATTGTGTTATACATTTCATTTACTAATTAATCGTTTGACATCTTCCAATATCTCATGATGGAAGATCATTTTAATGTTCAGTCAGCTGGAAACAACATGGTAATCTTGGAGATGTTTTGTTCTCTGTGCAGTCTGAATCGGAAATGGCTCTCGACGCAGAGTTCCTGGATGTCTATAAGAACTGCAATGGCGTAATCATGATGTTTGACATCACCAAACAGTGGTAAGGAATCTGCCATTCCTTCCGTTTTTCACTCTCTCCAAACCCCACATTCATTCTCCATCGCCATCTCCTGTCCCTTCACCACTCCGTTCCCGCCCCGCCGCCCCTCTTTTTGGTCTGACAGCTATCGGTGGTCAGGATCAGGTGGAGGAACTGGGCGTTGGGTTGCAGCGGGTCATTGAGCGTCTCTTTCACAGTAAAGTCGAGCCCACTGTCAGGAACAAAGAACGCAATGAAACCAATACCTGCAGCTCAGTGTCTCTTAAAGGTTCTGACTCTGTTTATCTCTCTGCTCATTGGATCTGCCTTGCATTCTGATAACGGGTCTTTACTTTTTGATCCAAGCACACCGTCACAGGTGCCTGTTGTTTGCAAACCTGGGCTCTGCTTTATTGATAGGGCTGAATTTGTGCTTAAACCATTGGGAAAGTTGTGGCCAGTAGGTACTTTGTGTGTTTAGACCAACATTTAATCAGTGCCCCATTCTTTGTGGATTGCATAACAAGATCTAACATATTTAATAGGAATGCACCGATATGAACATTTTGGCCGATACCTATAACCGATAATTCTTTATATTTGAAAGCCGGTAACCGATATATCGGCCGATAAATTTAAATCCAAATTTTGATCTAATTTTGAGAGCCTGATTACAAAAACAAAAGTCTCACAATTAAATCCATGTCCCAAGCGCACGATTATAATGATGTTCTCATTATAGCGTTGTATAGCTGATATGACAGATTTGCGCTGCACATGTTGTACCGAACCATATTTTCATTTTTTTTAAAGAGATTTCAAGAAAATAAAAAACATAAACAGTGCTCAACAAGTGTCTCAGCTGAAGGGAATATTTTATATATTTTATTATTTATCGGCTTTAATATATCGGCCACATTTTCTTACCAGGCCGATAACGATAACATTAAAAACGAACATATATCGGCCGATACCGATATGCTGGCCGATATACTGTATATCGTGTATCCCTAATATTTAAGATCTGATTTTTCGCTGTCTCATTTGGTTCTTCATATATGCCTGCAATGCGTGTACAAGTCTCAAATATGCGTGATTGGAATAACTAATTGAGTTGTTGAGATAATTATTCAGTGTTGTGTTGATTTGAAAGGGCACTTTCGTTATTGTGACTATTTTCCACATTTTCAAATAATAATAAAGTTAAAATGTATATATTGAAAATGTATTTAAATATAAGTTGCATATATATATATATACTGTATATATATATATATATCACTAAAAGAATGTTGGCTGTGATCATCTTGATTTTTCTCAAGCTTCTTGGTCCATGTTTAATCCCCATCTCTTGCCAGGTAAACGGTCGAATAACCTTGATTATTTTTCAGCTTGGTTTTTATGCCGCTCTCAGGCCGGTAAAGAGGAACACACAAGATGATGTATTTATTGCTTTGTATTTCCATGCTGCTTGCGAATAAGATCCTGGCATTTCACTATGCTTTTTTTCCCCCAACACATATGTGGGTGGTATGAAGTCTTGGGAGTGGTGGCCAATAATGCAAATAAGATTACTTGATGAATCGGTTCAAAAATAACTTCAACTGTACTGAATGTTAAAACTCACATTTTTTGATTATGATGTATAAAACTGTGCAATACACAAGAAAATCACATCAATGCATGTTTCATGTGAATCACAGACTCTGTCTTTACTGCAGGACGTTCAACTACATCCTTAGGGAGTTACCAAAAGTGCCAACGCACGTCCCAGTGTGTGTCCTGGGTAACCAGCGGGACATGGGCGAGCACAGGGTCATCTTACCCGATGACATCCGAGATTTTATCAACAGTCTGAACAGGTGAGCATAAAAGATTAAGTAAGAAGTAAGAAGAAATTGTGAAACGGAAGTCTTTTGTTTCCTATTGTGTCGTATAGAGCCAGACCGATATATCGGCAGGCCGATATTATCGGCCGATATTAGGCATTTTTTAAAATATCGGTATCGGCAGTTATAATGGCCGATAAATGAATATTTCAAAAATAAAAATGGACGAATCACGCATCAACCATGTCATGAGTGTTGTCAAAAAGTGCAGGTAAAGCAAGCTGACATTGTAATTATAAGGTAGCTTATAACTATAAGGCAATGTAGGGACTAATTATTATTTTATTTATCAGAAATTTATTATATTTTGATGTTCCTCTGTTCTGTTGTGACTATAGAAACAATTTTCTTTTTAAAATGCATTATCATATTTTTTTAGTTAAAACTCATAAATAAAGAACTAATGTTAGGGAAATATGTTAATATTTTGTTACGCGTTACTGAAATAAAAAAAATATCGGCCGATATATCGGAATATCGGATTTTAAAACCAACAAATATTTGTATCGGTATCGGCCTTCAAAATCCTTTATCAGTCTGGCTTTAGTGTCGTATATCGGAGTGAAACGGCTTCTCAAACAAGAAAAACTGTAGGGCGGGACTTGATTTTGTCCATTGGGATTGATCGGATGGTTGTAGTTTGCTATTGGTGGATCTCATGTGAGTGACAGGTTGTCTCATCCTCGTCTTTAGAACAGAGAAGAGATGTCACTGAAAGAGGGAGGGGAATTTATTTTGATTAAAGGTGCAATCGGTCATCTGGGAAATGCTTACTTAAAAAATAATCATGTGCATGGATAAATCATTTATAATAATTTCTTGCAATATTCTATACATATATATATATATATATAAAAAATGTCAATTTTGATTTCATGGTGACTGTAACCTTCAAAACCAGGGGCCTGATTCACAAAAATCTTCTTTAGAAAGAAGTTAGGAAACTTCTTAAGATATAATGCTAATAAATTTGTAAGAATGTTTCTAAGTGCAATTCTTGAAAAATTAAGTTAAAAATTAATGCAGCATCTATGGTAGCTTGATATTATGATATTAACGATAATTATCTACCACACAAACATTGAATTAGCATATCCATTATGTAAAACAGTAGCCAATAGGCTAACGTTACTATAAAGACGCTGGCTGCTTGTAAACGTGAGCTACGCGATTTTTTGACGTTTGAAAAAGATAAAGCCCTGAAACTATATTCATATGACATGCTGAAATATATGCCAATGTACCTGGGATGAAGACATTTCACATGCAACATTGGAGTCTGCCCAAAATGTGAGAACTCCTTCCTTCTGCAGAGTTCGGGGGTATCGCTTGTCAACAAATGCATTCCCTAGTGTAACCATGGCAGATTTTACGACAGTAGTAGAAGACAATACTGTTTCCCAACTGGAGGGGGACCCAGAGAGCAAAATTTCTAAAATAATATAATGCTGCTTTAGAAATGTTTCCAAATATACAATGCAAAGCTCTTATGAATAATGTATGTGTCACTTATCAGCCAACTTTTCCCTAATCCCATAATCCTTTTTTCATTTTAGACCTCCGGGCTCCTCTTACATCCACTATGCCGAGTCTTCCATGAAAAACGGCTTTGGTCTCAAATACCTCCATCGCTTCTTCAACATCCCATTCTTGCAGCTACAGGTCAGAGAAAACTCTCAAAGTCATGTTTGCTCTCAGGTCATTTCAAGTGGAATCTTCACATATCTTACATGGGGATTTGAGTTCATATGTTTTAAAGAGCCCCTATCATGGATTTTTGAAAATCACTGTTCATGTAGTGTGGAATATAGCTCTAAGGGAATGAAAACATCCTGCAAAGATTTATATCTGAAAGTGCACCGTATATAAAGTTACTGTCTTTCAAAAGTGAGAGTCGACGCTGAGTCTGTGAAATGAATTGTTTTTGAAACGAGTCATTAGCTGTTTCGTCGTGACGTAGATACAAAACATTAGCTCATTGGCCGCTCCCAACAACTGCGCGCGCAGACGGGAGTGCAAACTTGAAGTCTAGAACACATTCAAAAACTTCGGCTGAATAGCGTCATGTCGAGAAGACGCTGTGTTCTACATTGCAAAGACAGTTCAGCCACTTGTTTCCATTGTCCAGGGACGAGCATGTGAAGAATCAGTGGTTAGAGTTCATATTTGCAACGCCCGAATCATTTAATGACGAATCATTCAAAAACATAAAAGAATTCAAATGTGGATTCGCAAGCCGGTTGTTCCTGAAGGAGGGCTCAGTATCCAGTGTATATGGATCAGGTTCGTCCTCCTCCGAATCACAATCTGTAAGTAATATTAATAATGTTTGCTGTTATGTTTTCTGTAGCTTGCACAATATAGTTATTGTGTTGTGTGTGTTTTGTACACTCTAAGCGGGGTAAAGTTAGTTTTGTTTTTGATAATCACCAGACATTCATTGAAAAATGGCAATTACCTCCTAAACGACTTAGCCAAATCTGACTTCGCTCTATACGACAATTCACCATGACGTCACAACAATAATAGACGTTCTTCCGGGTGGCAAAAGCCGAAGCGTACCTATGGCAACACTAGCAAATTGCTTGGAGGAAGACACACCGTCGGCAGTAGCCTAATCTACAACAGTTGATTCAAAAAAATAGACGTGGTGGAAATTCAGACATAGTTAACATAATCATTAGAGCTTAGATTCTTTGATCTAGAGACGTGCACTCCCAACGCACTAGACCGCGGCGCGGGACTGGATCTGATGGCCGAGTGCGAGCGGTAATGCATTCACTCTGTGTGTGCGGATTGCGGGAGAATAAAACGATTCGCGGGACTCCCGCAAACTAGAAATATCTATGAATAAAACAAATAAAGACTAATACATTTGTATTCATCTGTTGCAGAAAAGCAACAAGAACAACAAAAACAAAATAGAAATGATTTATAACACGACTGCAGCGATGAGCGATGTAGCCAATCACAGACATATGTGTTGATTTATTGAACGCAATGGCCAATCAGAAGCATTTTCGATGAAGAAGCATTTACTCAGTCCTCACCGCTCAAAAGAAAGTAACATAGAAAGTAATAGAAATTAACTAAGTTAGTTGAGAACGTCAGTTATATAACGACCCACGTATTAAAAATGGTTGGGTTTAAATCGGGCTCAGGCTCATAATTAGAAGACGACATGCACGTTTGACGACGTCCACTCGTTTTAACCTCCTCACCCACAGGTTCTGCTGGATAGATTTACTTTTTTTTCTGAAGGAAATCGATAAAAAACCTACACCTTTTGCTGTATATCTGGTGGCGCAACCCCAAACACAACATGTTTTCGCCATCGTTTCAACTTTGATCAACAACAATGATTTTAACTGTAACTGTTCAGTTGCCGGCTGGATCTCTTCAGTTAGTCAATAGAAGCCGCTCGCGTTCTGCCACCCGGAAGTATCGCGGTGCCTATTGTTTACAAACATTCTGAAATGCCCTATATATTAAGCACTGCCCCTCAAAAGCTCGCTCTTGACGGAGACGCGAGTAAGGGACCGTGTGGAAAGTGCACTTTTTCTGACATATTTGTTCAAACACTATATACAATTTTCAACACTTGACAAGCTATAATCCTGGTTATGGACGTTCCGTTGCCGACAGTCTCTGCCTACGGTTTACAAATAACAACTGACTGGGTCATGTGACCAATCGCCGCAGATTCGCGTCACTCAAAGGAGGAATCGTCGAACGAATCATTTGGGAGTCGTTAAGCAAATCGGGTAAAAATAAATGCATATTATAAGACAAATAAAGTGTTTTTATCCTTGCATGCACGTTAAACTGTTTTTGGGAACTCCCAAAACAAAAATAGGAACATTTCAAATGCTATGATAGGGGCTCTTTAAGAGATTACAGCAAGGGCTCGTGAGATCTGCCTTCCTGCACAGATCCTCTGTAGTTTTCCTAATTTGCATCTATTCAAGTATGCAAGCAAAAATTATAATAAATTATAATATTATTCACAGGAAACCTGGGAAAATCAGGCAATAATATATGAGTGGAATTTTCCATTTTAAATATTTTAGATACGGGTATTTCAGTAGCTAGAAATGATTTATTCATTATTCATGATTTAATCAATTCAAGCAATCATTTTATTAATATAATATATTATTTATCTGAATTAGTTTTTACATTTATATTGTTTTCATTTTATAATAAGTTTTAGTTGTCTTAGTTTTAGTTTTTTATTTCTATTTTGCTTTTGTTTTTATTTTAGTTTTAGTACTTCAGTACGTTAATTTTATAGTAAACTTATTTTATTTCAGGTAGTTTTCCAAGACAACATTTCTAAAAAAAAAAAAAAAATGCTTTAAGGCTTTAAGGTTTTCATCTAATAAATAATATTCATATTATATTTTATTTCAGCTCGCTTTCAATTACTGGAAATATTTGTAATCATTATAGTTTTAGTTAACACTAACAACACTGATATTTAAAAAAAATCATGGAAACGAATTGGTCAAAAGTTGTGGGAAGCCTTTAGTAGGACCTTCTCTAGTGCACTCAGTAGGCAGCTGAGCTACAGAGTCCCCTGCTTCATTGCCCAACAGATTTAGTCTTACAGTCAAGGTAGGACTAACATTAGCAGTAGCATTAAAGGCTTCCTAATATGCGTTTTTAAATTTTCATCTTTCTTTAGTGTGTAATGTTGCTGTTTGAGTATGAAAAGACTTGCAAGTTTATAAAGCAGCCAGACTTATTCCCTATATTATTGCTCACGGTTTCTGAACTCCCTGAAACGCCTCCATTGTAGTCTTGAGTTTTCTTCTGGGAATGAACACGTCACAATATTCCTCATATAAATAATTCCCGCCCAGAGCATATGCAAAATAAAGGGGCGTGGCCTGGTTGAGTTGGTAGTGTTGAAACTGGCGGTAATGGTAAGGGGCGGGAAATTTCTCAAACACGCTCTGAGCAGTTGGCCAATCACAACACACTAGTCCAGGCTGACCAATCAGAGCACATTGTGCTTTTCAGAAGGAGGGGCTTCATAGAGACAGTTACTGACAGACTGGCAAGAGAGGGGCTGCAACAGGGAAAATAATGTGTTTTTTGATCATTAAAGCATGGAGCCCAAAAACAAAATAGAGACTTTGTAAAAAGCCTTTATATGCATCCTTGTTATATGTCTCTTGAGACCGGCTGAATGGCATTAATAAATTAGGAATGTTGAAATTAGCCTGGGGATCAATGGCGACCGCTGTGTCTTGTGTGTCGGCCTCTCTTCCTAAGGTTACTCCACAGCAAGTAGGTTGTCGGACTGGTTTCAGTTTATTGTACTTCATTGATCAACTTCTGTTCAATTAGCCAGCTCAGCATAGATTGATAATAAAACTCAAGAGATATGCAACATCATATTACAGATGCAACCACAATAATTCATAAACGTTTTACCAGATTCTGTACATGGATTGGTTTCATGGAGTTCTGGTTCCTGAAGTTGGACACTGTTGTCCTTCCCCTGTTATACACAAGTCTTTATTATCTGCAAACATTGCCGGTTGCTGTAAAGGTGATGCAAATCCCACTGCTCAGAATTAGCCCGTCAAGCACAGCGTGTCAAACTCATTAAACTTTCAGTACTGTGCCTAGATCTGTTTTCCTCTCCTTGCTATCTTTTTCAGTGTTAGTTTAAAGGCCACTTCTAACTTCCGTGACTTTGAACAAACTTCTAACCCCAAGTATCAGTTCGGTCAGAAACCGGTTATTGGGTAGTGCATGTTTTTCTGTTGAGCTGGTGCTCATGAAAGAGGTTTGTGCTTCTCTCTACCCATTCATTTCCAGTCCTCCTAATTTAGAAATAATAAAGCAGGGCAGTGCTTTCTTGAGTCAAAATGAGGTCACTGTTGATGTCCTGAGAGATTACAGTATGTTGGATGTGGTGTTATTGTGTTTGCAGAGGGAGACTCTGTTACGACAACTGGAGACTAATCAGCTTGACATCGATGCCACGCTAGAGGAACTCGGTGTTCAGCAGGAGACGGAGGACCAGAACTATGACATGTGAGTGTCGGTGGTTCAGCTGATAAAAAGTTTGGAAACCCCTGCTGTAGAGCATCATGAGATGTCACACAGATTTAGAGTTTAGCAAAGCAAAAGTCCAACCACTGAGATAAGAACTAGAGCCAGACCGATATATCGGCAGACCGATAATATCGGCCGATATTAGGCATTTTCCAAACTATCGGTATCGGCAGTTATAATGGCCGATAAATGAATATTTAAAAAATAAAATAAAAACGGACGAAACACGCTTGAACCATGTCATGAGTGTTGTGTAGTTTGTCCACCAGAGGGCACTCTACACCGTCCCTGTTGGCAACACTCGTTGAGTTGGTCACGACACATACATTGCTTGAATAGCAATTAAAAGATCATCCCCATCAGTTCTCTTAACTGAAATAAGCATGACAAAATTTGTGCAATTTGCAGTATGACGTAATCCATTACTAAATTATGGCTCATCATAGACTAGCTAACCACAAAGCTAGCTAATGCAACTCCCATCAGTCTGTTCTGTTGTGACAATAAAAGAAACAAGTTTCTTTTTAAAATGCATTATCATATTATTTTAGTTAAAATTCATAAAAAACTACAAAAAACTAATGTTAGGGAAATCTGTTAATGTTGTGTTGCGCGTTTCTGGAAAAAATAAAAATAAATATCGGCCGATATATCGGATTTTAAAACCCAAAAATATTTGTATCGGTATCGGCCTTTAAAATCCTTTATCACCTGACCAACATTTTTTTTTTTTACAAATTTCACTGCTGTCTTTGCAGATTTCTTGAGATGATGGAGTCACGCAAAGCTTATGCATCTCCAGCGCCCTCTAATGGCCAGAGCCCGTCCTCAGGGTCCCAGTCCCCTGTGGTGCTGCCCGGTGCCGCCTCTCCCAGTAACTCCAGCCCCAGTACACCACAGGCTCCTGTCCCTATCCAGACACAATCCGCCCCGCCACCACCTCCATCTATACCACACCCTCCTGTCCAGCTCACAGCCGCCCATGCACCCCAAACACCATCTCAAAGCCTGGAGCCTTCGCCCGCAGCAACGGTGCCCGCATCTACCCAACCCGCACCTCCTCAAGCCCAGAAACGAGGCTTCATGTCACGCCTGTTCGGTTCGTCGGCTGCAGAGACTTCACCAGACAGACCAGGTCAGTACAAACCGTCAGAGGAGTCTGTTTTTAGTAGTCTGTTGCCAGTTATGTCTGGCAAGATCTCAAGATCTCTCTTTTAAGAGCGAGGCTTTTCTGAATAAGCTCTGTTCAGTAAGCCGTCTTGTCGCCTACTTCCTACACACACACAAATTAATCACGGCATAGTTTATTATTTTTTTTATTTTTTTCAGATAATCATATTTTCAAAATGTATTTATTAAAATTGCTTCGCATCAGAATAAGTCTGTTAATAGTAGGGTTGGGTATCGTTTGAATTTGAACGATTCTGATTCCGATTCCGATTCCTTGTTTCGATTCCGGTTCCTAACGATTCTCGATTCCGATTCTTTTAAGAGGCAGGGTCAAAAAAGTTTAGCTAACCTTGCTTAACCAACGGTCTTTCGGAAGGAAATACTCCTTTCTGAAGGAAATACTCCTTCTGTCACAAATACTCCTTTTGTCACAAATTTAGCATTTTGCCGAGATTTCGTTATTTTTAGAAAAGTGAAGCCACACTTTGGACCGCCGACGTAAGCTACTCATGTTCGACTCGCGTGGTTATGCCAACACTTCCGGTAGACGCTTCTTCGTTGGTGTTGTTCAGCGGTTTCTTCTTCCGCTCGGCGGACTGTTAATATCGAAACTAGGAATCGAAATTTTAACTTTTGAACGATTCCGGGAAAAACTAAAAGTTAGTCCCGATTCCAATCGATACTCGATTCTCGATACCCAACCCTAGTTAATAGTGCAAACAATTAAATTGAATCGGTTTAAAAGTCATTGAATTTGATTATGGCTTGTTCAAGCAAGATCCAATTATTAGTTTGTTAAACTAATGTGTGTTTTATATGCCCAAATCAATGAAAATTTGATTTGATTTGATAATTAATTTGTATATAGAAATATCCACACATGCATGTATATATTTAAGAAAAATTTGTTATTAATATGTCAAATATTTATATATGATATTAATTATGTATAAATATATATAAAGTATATACATGCAAATATTTCTTAAATATATACATGCATATGTGTGTATTTATATATACAAATTAATTATACACACTACACACATATATTATGTAAACACAAACTTTTATTTTGCTAACGATTAATCGCGATTAATCGTTGCCCATCCTTAGTAATTAGGTAAATCTTAAATGTTGGCCTATACAGGTATATCTTCATTGAGTGTAGGCAACATCCAAACTGAAAAAGAGACTTGTTTGTGTCTGACTTGAAATGCTCTAACTGTGCATCACACTAATAAAAACACTTGATATGACATACTCCAATATTGGGTACACTAGCTTTGTTTTTACATTAATTAATAAAATGCGAGTAAATTAATCATCAGCATTTTTCTTAAAGTTACACTGTGTGATTTTTACCCCCATCTAGTGGTGAAAAGGTATATGACCATCCAGTGAATATTAGTTTCTGTTCCTCTCAATTCCGATTTCGTTTTAACTCCTACGGTGGCCAATGTAGTCCAAGATTAACATGGCTTCCAGTTCGACCTCGTCCATGAGTTATAACTCAAACGTAAACGTGAATTAACGGGTTTGTCCCTCTTTGGCTAATGTACTTTCAAGATGGAGGGGAAACATGGCGACCGACATTAGAACCCCTTACCCGTATGTATTTTCAATGGCATATTATACACTCACGAGAATACTTTATTACTTGAACGGAGTAAATATTCATTAATGAGCACATATATTTTTGAAAGAACCAAGTGTTTTTAGCTAAGAATAAACAAAATAATAATAAAAATAAATAAAACGTTAAATAACGTTGCGACTTACCATTTGGAACATCCTTCACATCAGCAGTGTCTATAATGCCTCAAATGCTGTCTTTTTTTTTTTTTTTAAGTTTTTTTTTTTTTAGTTTTTTGACTAGATCTTTAGTCTACAGTTTAAGACTTATAAAATTCAATGCAAGTTGCAACTATTCAAAATGCACACCCCCAGTAAGTCGCTTTGTATATAAGGGTCTGTTTGCATGCAATATGTTCTTCAAAGGCCTTCACAGTATTTAACTTGCACGGTTTCCCTATGGTTTCCCTATTGTGTTTTCAGATCTAAGAGCGTGTTTGTGTGTGTGTGTGTGTGTGTGTAGGTTTGCTAATGTAAATATATGAAGTGTACTAAAGAGGGGCAGTCGTTCAGGGACTACATTCATTGCCTTATATACTGAATACCAATGAGACATTATCAGGCGACACTGGACCCACCGCTGCACAGTCATTACAGAGAGCGCTGGAGTGACAAACACACACGCAGCTCTGCACCAATGCATCGGCTGCTGCATTGCAGATCCTGGGGGATGGGGCCCATACACACACAAACTGTGTCAAATGGCTCCATATAAATATCATTTTGCAAATATTTAGCTCTCTTAAGTTTGTGTTCATGTTCACAAAAGTGCCCTTTTGTTCTTTGGAATGCTTGATCCAATTGACAAATGTCTAAACTGGCATGAAAGGTCCAAGATATGGATGGAAAATGATAATTTATCATTAGTTCAGCATTCAAAATAGTCCAGAATTGTCCTTTTTAGGACCTTTAAAAGCTCCTTTATTCAACAACATACTTACAGAGACTTTCTAATCACAGGATTGTGCTGAGTATTGACATTAAGCACAGTTCCTTCATCTATGATAGTACCCATGAAATCTAGATATATATTTATATCTTAAATTCCTTTATACTTTTCATGCGGTTCAGTGAATCTCAAACCTTTTTTATTTATTTATTTATTCTACGGTTTATCAATATTATCATCATTAAGCACATTTTCCCTCCAAAACATCTAATTAAGTTAAAATGATATGGAAAAAATATGCAAAAATATTTTAATGCATTGCATTTTTATGGGCTGAATTTCAACATGCTTGTGTATTTGAACTGTGAATCAATTCAATTCAAAACATTTCACGTTTTCATTATTAAAAATTCAATAATCCATATTCACCCTTCAAATTTCACTTCCAAAAGGTTCATTCTGTTTAAAAATACAACCTATAATATTCGACTGGCAATTTTTCGGTCCATTTTATTTCGCTTTACAAATTTGCTTCCACAAAAAAAAAAAAATGGTTCACCCATTCAGTGCCGATTGATAATCTCCATGGCTGTTAGTGTACCTCACCAGCAGGGGGTGCAAGCGGCTGTTAATGAAGAAAACTATAGAGCAGTGGGTGAGAGACTTGTGAAAAATACAATGCATTAAAATTTAAGCAGGGTTAATGCAATGCATATTTATAAGTAGTGCTATTCAACAAGCTTTTTTGTTTCAAAAACATTTGACATTATTTTACTTTCATTGAAATGTGAAAAAAATGGAGGATGCAAAATATGTTAATGGTTTTAAAAATATCCTTTATTTCGTGCATTTTTTTATTTATTTTGATGCTTCATGTGTAATTATGACAGATTTACCTAATTGAATTTGTTCATAATAATTATAATATAACACTACGAGTTTAAGAAAAGAAAATTCTATAAAAGTCAAATATGTTTCTGGTATAATTCATGAAAATGCATTCTTGCATGTTATTAATGAGAATGAGATTTTTTTAATGAGAATTTGAGGGGAAGAGGTCTGATTATCATCAATGCAAAATATCTTAATCCCTAAACAAGTTCAAGTCACATTTGTGTAATGCTTATATATATACTATATATACTATATATATATATATATATATATATATATATATATAATGCTTTTATATATATATATATATATATATATATATATATATATATATATATATATATATATAATATTATTATTATTATTTATTTTTTATTTTATGTTTTATTTTATTTTTTACATTTTTTTTTTAAAGCAGCTTAATATAAATAAACAAGAAAATAGAATCAAACCAAAATTCTAAAATGGTAAAATATGTTTCAGGTGTAAATATGGAATAAATATCTGATCCACACTCTGACTTGAGATTCTGCCTGGAAACATAAACACACTACGTTGGTTTGTTTGCATGTTCTCGACTGACAATTGAACTGTCCTCTGCTAAACAATGCTACTTTATTCTATAATTTAATTATTTTTGCATCATTGAATCATTATTTTCATGTTATAACTATACAATTCAGATTGTTTCAAAGCAGCTTGAAAGCGCTATAGAACTAAAGCTGACTTGCCTTGACTCTTTGTAACTGTGCAACATAATTCGTGCACATTACCATTACAAATGTTGGAATTATTGAATACTTTCATTGTAACCCAATATGGTCTTTTATTGTCATCAGAAACTACAGATTCTGAAGGCCCGAATCCCTCTGGAAAGGTGCAGAGCGTGGATGAATTTGTACCGGAGGTTGGATTGGACCGGACCTTTCTGGAAGACGGAGGAACAGCAGTTAAATCAAAGAAAAAACCTCCAACGTCAGCTCCCATTCTGGACAGTGATAGGTGAGCTGTCATTACACGTCCTTTATTGCTTATGTAAAAAAAATAAAATAATTCCATTAGCTTGTTTGAATATTACTGTTGTAATTTCAGCGGCTCATAAACTTACTGGACAGGGTTTAATTTTCTCAGATCAACATGATTGTTCCATTTCAAAATAATTTGGTGGTGGGAATGCTGGCAAAAAAACAAGTGATGTTTCCGAAAATTAAGAAAGTTTGTGAATTTTGAGAAACAATGAAATTTAAGCATTGAAAATATGTATGCAAAGAGAATTGTATTTTATTTACAACTTTTATTAATTTTTGTTAATGTTGGGTAATAAAAACATAAAGTTGTTAGTTCACAATGCATTAACTAAGTAAATGTTAAAATTAACATTAACAATGATTAATAGATGCTGTAGAAGTGTTCATTCTTTGTTAATGTTGACTAATTTATTTGATGTTGGAAAATGAAATATTATTCTATATTATCCTTAAATTAAATAGTTACACAACCATATTTATTTTAAATAAGAAGGCATTTGGGTACAATGTTCATGATGAGTTTTCCGGTCTTTTCCTCAGTGATGGAGAGGGCCGGGGAAATCCTCTGGTCTCCGGCTTCCAGGATGATTTAGATCCGGATGACCGAGCGCTGAGCCGGCCTGCCCTTAAAGCGGTGGTCCCAAGCGTGGGCGTCACACTCACGAGTGATGAAGAGGAGGAAGATTCATCTCTACCCTCTGTTGCCCGGCACAAAGGCATCAGCTCAGGAACAAACTCAAAGGGGTAAAAAAAAAAAACGCATGCAGAAATGCATCTTACTTTTAATAGAAAGACATCAGTGGGATACAGACATGTTCAGACCTGACCAGAATTTCCAGAAGATTTGTTGTACCGTTTAAATTAATTTCCCTCACTGTTGATGAGCTTCCAAAATAGAAATTATTCCATTAGCAGAGAGACTTCTCTAATTTACTTTAATTAAAACACTCGTAATGAAGGCAAAACCAATTTCCCTTTCTTTATAATATTATTTTTCAATTAATGTTACCTTGGCAGTGATTTCTATAGATAGATCGGTAGACTGACAGATAGACATGGATGGATGAAAAAGATAGATGGATAGATGGAGGGATGAAAAAAAATGATGTATGGATGGATGATGGATGGATGAACAGATGAAAAAATATCGATGGATGAATGGATAAAATGCATGGATTGATGGATTATCATGAAATGCATGGATGGGTGAAATACATGGATGGATGGATGGATGGATAGATGGATGGATGAAATACATGGATCAATGAATTACATGGATGGATGAATGGATGGATGGATGGATGGATAGATGGATGGATGGATAGATGGATGGATGAATGGATGGATGGGTGAATTACATGGATGAATGAATTACATGGATGGATGGATTGATGGATGAAATGCATGGATGGATGGATGGATGAAATGCATGGATAGATGAAAGACCTTGATGGATGGATGAAATGGATGGATGGATGGATGGATGGATGGGTGAAATACCTTGATGGATGGATGAAATGCATGGATGGATGAAATACCTGGATGGATGGATGGATGGATGGATGGATGGATGCATGGATGGATGGGTGAAATACCTGGATGGATGGATGGATGGATGCATGGATGGATGGGTGAAATACCTGGATGGATGGATGGATGGATGGATGGATGGATGGATGCATGGATGGATGGGTGAAATACCTGGATGGATGGATGGATGAAATGCATGGATGGATGGATGAAATGCATGGATGGATGGATGGATGGATGGATGAATGGATGGATGGGTGAAATACATGGATGGATCGATGAATTACATGGATGAATGAATTACATGGATGGATGAATTACATGGATGGATGAATTACTCCGATGGATGCATGGGTGAAATACCTTGATGGATGGATGGATGAAATGCATGGATGGATGAAATACCTGGATGGATAGATTGATTGATGGATGGATGGTAGGGGTGTAACGGTACACAAAAATCACGGTTCGGTACGTACCTCGGTTTTAAAGTCACGGTTCGGTACGTTTTCGATACAGCAAAAAGAAAGAAATGCCAGAGAAATTTCCTATTTGTTTAAAGGAAAAAATATTTTTAAATAAGTGTGAGTTTTCCTAGATCTTGAAACTTTCAGGTTTATAAATGGGGGTCATCTTTGAAGGATGAACAAATAATGTTTTGGTCATCACATTAAAAATAACATTTAAATATATATACATTTATATAATATTTGAATTTTGAAGTGCTGGAAAAAGATGTGTGAAGTACTTGAAAGCATTTCACCATTCCAGCCAAACTGGTTCCAGTTAGTGTTACTATATTAAATCCATGGTGAATGTTGCTGGTCTGTGGATGAAAGTATTAGGCTACTAGTTCATTCACGGCACAATGTGTTTCTCCTGGTTTCCATGACAGCGCTGTTTGATCTATCTACGGTTAATAACGGAGAAATGTGAATGCTTCTAGATCTCGCAGCGATGTTATTACCTCAGTGGCGAATTCAAATGTTTTCTTTACTTGATCTCTTAGCGCTGTGTAGTAACAGTGTTGCTTGATCGAGATCGGCTCGCGCTGCACAGATGTTGCTGGTCCGAACTGATAAACGATCCATGAAGCACATAACGAGTAGCGCAGTTTCGTTCTGCTTTCATTACGCTTGCCATTTGATGTTGCGCAACGTTGTGTTGGCCGCGTCAGCACGAATTTTGCCGGCAGGGAAAATGGTCCAAGCAATCGTTCGGTTTGTATGCGTACCGAACCGGAAGCCTCGAACCGAAACGGTTCAATACGAATACATGTACCGTTACACCCCTAATGGATGGATGGGTGAAATACCTGGATGGATGGATGAAATGCATGGATGGATGGATGGATGGGTGAAATACCTGGATGGATGGATGGATGGATGGATGAAATGCATGGATGGATGGATTAATTACCTGGATGGATGGATGAAATACATTGATGGATGGATGGATGCATGGGTGAAATACCTTGATGGATGGATGGATGAAATGCATGGATGGATTGGACGGAAGGACTGACATTTCCTGTAAAAACTGACATTTATTTTCTCAGATCTTCAGTGAACTCCATCAAACATCTGCAAACCCTGTCCAAACCAGCCGAGAGACCCCAAAGCCTCAAAACTACAGCAGGACCTGCAGGTGTAAAGACAGGGGGCGCTGTTGAGGAGCACTCCGATTCAGACGCTCAGCAGATGCTTTCGTTTGCCATGGATGACCCTGATTTCGAGAGTGAAGAACTTGGCGTACACAAGACCAGAAAGGTAGAGAACCATTTCTAAGTTCTTGATTATTTATGAAATTTCAACCCATGGCCTTTTATTCCACACTGAAATCAGTGTTATTTGGATTTTATTTTTATAAACCATTAGAATTTGGTTTTAGTGTTTGTTTGTTTTTTTTGTCATTTTTATTATTTTGTTGTAAATACAGTCTATGTAATTTTTTTTATTACGTTTTATTGATTTAGTTTTAGTTATTTTAGTACTTCAATTTAAAAAAAAAGGATAAATATTGTCTTGGCAGCTAGCTGACTTTATTTATTTTTATTATATTTTTAAATTAAAACTATTTTTATTTTACTTTTAAATATAATAACCCTGACTGAAATCCATCACAAATGTTGTTCTCTAAGAAATTCAAGTCATCTAATGCATCTAAAGTCTAATAAATATAAATTATCTTTTTTGCTACCACTTAATTCACACTTATCCACTCATATTTTATGCTTTGTGTGTCTTTCTCAGGGGGCCCTTTCTGCACTAGATGACTTCTCTGACCGGTCAGATGATGGTTTTGTGTTAGCTGGACTCCAGGAGCCCCCCAAACCTGTTGCCCCCTCATTCAAGACCCTCAATAGCGACATTGACCTCTTCGGCCTGGGATTTGAAGACACGACACCTAAGAGTAAAGACAGCAGTGAAGATCAGGAAGGTAAATTGATCTCTGTCCTACTTTTTTTAATTCTAAAGTGCTCCGATATGCTATTTTAAAGCCTCCTACAATAGGTTCACATTCATCCAAGGTCAAAAAACACTTTAATTTTCTCATCATATACATTGCAGCACCAGCTCTTTTATCACTGTGTCAGAAACGGTTCAGTAAAGGATTCAGTCTCTCTAAACCCCTCCGTATTAATTTGAGCCCGAGTCCTCTTGGAAGTGGATTTGCTTTCACAGCACAGAAAAAAGTGTCTTCTCAACCGATCTCTCTAGAGTGTCGAGTGCAGGTCAAAGTAGATACAAGACCATAGGCTGGCATTATGCAAACATGTTACAAACCTTTGAGCAGGAAGTTGCTGATGACTCGTTTCAGGCAGTTGAGAATCGGTTCTTGCTTTCAGGAAATAATAACTTTATTTGTCATGCACTTTGCATTCACAAACAGCTATAATACACACTACATAAACAATATCCAAAAAATCATAATGGGCACTTTAATGTAAGTGACACGTTATATAAAAACTAGGGCTGTCAGTTAAACGCATTATTAACAGCGTTAACGCAAACCCATTTTTAGCGGCGTCAATTTATTTATTAACCTTCTTTTTGGCCTAGCAAACTTTGTAGTTTTTTTTCACATGCTTTATTGCAACAGGATGTGGCATGTGCTGCGATATGAAACCCATTCATGTGAATTTAGCGGATCTAGCTAGACCGGAAACAAAACAGGCACGCCGCACACTTGTTTAGGGCTTGCGAGCCGGCCAAATAGTAGGTTAACATTTACGTTTTGAGTGGATGATGAGTGCGAGATATATAGCATATGCTAATGTTGTTTTCAATAAAAAACATTTGCACAAAGCAAGCCGATCGACTTTTCCATGATAAGGATTCCTTGGTAAGAGCATTAAAATGAGAGAAAAAAAGACTCATAAGACTCAAGATTCATAATAGACATTTAGAATAGATGTGTGATTAATTGCGATTAATCGTGAGTTAACTATAATATTAATGCGATTAATCGCGATTACATATTTTAATCGTTTGACAGCACTAAAAAAAACAGATTGCATGTAGTAGATCTTTAAAAACATTGATGCCTTTTCCAAGTTATATCAATTCAGGTAAAACTAAGAGTTTATGCTGCAAATCCATTGATTTCGAAGGGGACGGGCAATCGGGCAAATATTTCTGTCTGTATTCTTGCTTTTCAAGCTTTAAGGGTATAATCCCACACCCTTAAAGGGACACTCCACTTTTTTTGGAAATAGGCTCATTTTACAACTCCCTCAGAGTTAAACAGTTGAGTTTTACCGTTTTTGAATGTATTCAGCCGATTTTCTGATATTTAGAAGAATATCAGTAACCAGACCGTTACTGGTCTCATTGAAATCCATAGTGAGAAAAAATATATACTATGATAGTCAATGAGACCAGAAACTGTCTGGTTACTGATATTCTGTCTGGTTACTGGTTACTGATATTCTTCTAAATATCAGAAAATCGGTTGAATTGATTGAAAAACGGTAAAACTCAACTGTTTAACTCTGGGGGAGTTGTAAAATGAGCCTATTTCCAAAAAAAAAGTGGAGTATCCCTTTAAAAAAAGATATTGCATCCCTCAAATGCTCTGAAAGGGCTTTTTTTTTTAATGTCTGCAGTCTTAAACAACTGGGTTAAAGGATGACTGTGCACATTTTCAAGTCTGTTTTATCTTGCAGATAATGAAAGCAGACACTCCATAAAGGACAAGAAAAAGAAGAAAAAGAAAAGCAAAGAGGTAAGATATGAAAAACTTGACTATATTAGCGATAGACAAGCATCAAATAGGCCAATAGTGCTATTTTGAGGTTGTGCGTCACATCCAAAATGTACCAACAGCTTGACAATGGATTATGTGCCTGTTTTTTATTTAAGTTTTTGAGTAAATATTGTGTAAGGTGAAGTCACATGTATTTATATTGTGCTTTATACAATACAGATTGTTTCAAAGCCACTTTAACAGTACCGGTAATACACAGGCTTAAAACTGCATCAGTGTTGCAATATTTTGCAGTTAGGAAACAATTAATGTGACTATACAGCAAATTCATTTGTTCTGTGTTCTCATTCTGTACATACTGCTAAATCCATTTATGGAGTTTAATGTAAATATTAATTTAATGTTTATAATTATAATGTCGGTATCAGCAATCAAAAAGCCTCCACTGGTCGATAACTCGCTCTTATTAAAACTTTCTCATGTGTTTCAGATTTTGTTGCTTGTGCATAAACTGCCTTTTATTAGTGAAATTGAAGAACAAATCTTGTTGTTGTTGTTCTAGGAGGATGAGAAAAGCAGCAAAAAACGACACAAACACAAGAAAAAGGAAAAAGATGAAGCAGGAACGGTAGACGAGAAAGAAAAGAAGAAGAAGAAATCATCAAGGCCCAAGAAAGCAGGAACTGTGGACGATCTTGAGGCCTTCCTGGCCAGTGAGGGTGGAGATTATGAAGAACTCTAGAGCTCCATCTAACCAATCAGGGTTTGACATCAACACCGTGTGACATCGCCAGGTCATTTTCCAATCCATTCCACCTGTTTTTCAGTGCCTAACCTTTTGAATTTTCACAGCGTTTTTGTTCTTCCAGCAGTGCAGCTTTACGTTGTGCTTTCTCAAATTGGTACGTGGCACCGTTGTTCGCCTCATGCCGTTTTCCAAAGTGTATCAGGATTTTCACCTATAACTTTAGATGGATTTTTCGGGAAGGACAATCGATCTTATTCGAGTTTATATTCCGTTATTAACTGATTCCAGCAAAATGATGACGTTTGACAAAAACTTGGTTATTTTTAGCTGTATTGGTTTTGTTTTGTGTGTCTGTCAATGTGTGTGTGTGTATATATATATGTGTCCCTGAAAACTTTTGGCAACTCTGTGTGTGCTTGCATTTTAATTTAGCAAACTTATAGAGGGATTAATCAGACTTTTCGATCAAATCTGCACAGCAGCAGTAGGAGGCCACATATAATACACGAGCAACACTCATTTTTGTGTGAACTGTTTGAAAAATTATTCTCGAGTTGCATTTAATTGAATGATTTTGGCTGTGTTTAAAAATGTTGCATAAATTCTAAATTCTATCTAACAATTAATGTAAGAATCAGGGCTGTCAAACGATTAATTGCATCCAAAATAAAAGTTTGTGTTTACATAATATATGTGGGTGCACTGTGTATAATTATTTTATATATATAAATATACACACACATGCTTCTATATTTAAGAAAAAAATATTATTTAGATATAAAATATTTATATATAATATAAATTATATATAAATCTACATACATGAAAATATTTCTTAAATATATACAAGCATGTGTGTCTATTTATATATATATATATATATATATATATGTATGTATGTATGTATGTGTGTGTGTGTGTATATATATATATATATATATATATATATATATATTAGGGCTGTGCAAAAATTAATTGTGATTAATCGCATCCAAAATAAAAGTCTGTGTTTACATAATATATTTGTGTGTGCTGTATATAATTATTTTGTTTATATAAATACCTATGCATGCATGTATATATTTAAGAATTATTTGCGCTTAAATTCTGTGTATATATAAATACATAATCTAAATTATATAAATATAAATATTTTATATATGAATAACACATTTTCTTAAATATAAACATGCATGTGTGTGTATTTATATATACAAAATAATTATATACAGCACACACAAATATATTATGTAAACACAGACTTTTATTTTGGATGCGATTAATCCCAATTAATTTTTGCACAGCCCTAATATATATATATATATATATATATATATAATTATACAGTGCGCCCACATATATTATGTAAACACAAACTTTTATTTTGGATGCGATTAATCGTGATTAATCGTTTGACAGCCCTAGTAAGAATAGTTTTCACAAAGAATGTGCACAGAAGGTCGTTCTGCTCATGCATCATGTGACCTGATATCTTGTGGCGTTCATTGTCTTCCAGACGATACATCAAATATCAAATCCTCAAAGAATCAGCTGGTGACTATTAATTAATAACAAAAGCTGCTTTTGCCATCAGTTTCTTTCATTACAGCCTTAAATCGTTTTACACTTAATATAATGAAAGCCTTTATATAGCAGTCCTATACAGTAAATGTATGGCTCTGACACACTGCTAACGTAGACAGAATTACTGCCAGCTGGAGAGACGCACTCTTCCCGCAATCAAAATCATGTTTGCATTTAGATCATATGATATAATCGCATCAAGTCGTTTGATTTTTCTTTATATTTAATGCATTTACTAAACCAGTATTACTATTCTAATAATTTGTTTTAAGTTTCATAATCATAGTTTCCGGCTCTTCCTCTCCTGTCCTGTCTGGTAAATGTATCCATTCCCTTTGCTGAATATCTTTATTTTTGTTATGGCTTGCTTGTGTACTTTTTTAGAAGTTATGTGTAGACCTAGTGTTTGGCTTGCCCATGCACAGAAATTTGTACATTTTAGCAACGACCATGTTTAAATGATTCGAATGCAAGAAAACAGAACTGATCCAAAAAAATATATCAAAATATTTTTCCCTCATATTTTTGCACGGTTAGGTGACTAAAAACAGATACAATTACGTTTAAGGAGAAGATGTAGAAAAACGGGCTGTGAATTTGTAAACTACTTGAGTGAAAGTAAAATCATAGTTTGAATGCACACGTTTACTTTGTAATATCACCTAAAATATTTTGGCTTCAAATTATCCAATAATGTCATGATGAATGAGAGTTGTATTGTTTACTCATAATGGGCATCATTCATGAAGCCAGATTAGCATCAGATTGTGTGTAAAACGACCACTTTCGTAAGAATGGTTTCATGAATACTCTTGCAACCCCCCCCCCCCCCCCTTTTTATTTTAATCATGTGTTCCTAAATGATAACCAAATAATTTCAGCAGTTCTTACTTCAATTTTTGCATGGTATTGAATGTAAAATGACCATTTATGTAAGAATGGTTTGATTCTGCTCGTGATTCATGAATGAAGCCCAATGTTTACTTGCAATGCTTTAGTTTTCATCGTGTATTGAGAAATGATAAGCCGTGAATTTTATTCTAATGAACTAGCCTGTTGTGGAATCTAATTGGCTCCAGCTTAAGTGGCAGAATGACATCATCCCTTCTAGTGCACCTCATCATTTCAAATGGATTTTCGATTTTTCCAAATATTCTTATTATTGGGACAAAACAACAACGTACTTTCCGCCGTCCAAAGAAAATGACTTTTTTTTTCCCGGCTTGACGGTACTACGAACGTTCACCTTGGCATCAACCTCTGAACCTGGTTGTTTCGGCCCAAGATATTGTCCCGCTTCGGCTTTCCTTCAGGCACAGTGGTGCCGGCGACTACTGAATTCTGATTCCTGCTCATAAAGATGTTTTATCAAATTATCAAAGAGGAACGGAGATCATTGGGGCGACTAGCCTTTAAATAACGGTACGTTTAAAGACCTCCTTATTCCCGTGTGTCTCTTGCAACCATCGTCTGTGTCTCCTAGGTCGTTGCAAATCGAGCACGGCTGCCGGCGTGCGCCACCGAGACCATGTGATGCATCACACTGTCACCATGGAACTGCTCGCTTGGGAAAACTGTCTACACGCTCACTGTGATAAATAGTCTCACACTCCTGGATATACGAGCACACTGTTAATACTCTCACCCCAAACCAGCGACTCGAACACATATCAACTTCCTCTTTACTCTGCCTCAAGTATGATTGACTCTGAAGGGCCCTTGATTGATTTGATTTATCTCTCCGTTTGGCATGCATACAGGAGATGGGAAACGAATGCATTGGTGCTGCACTAGCTCAGTTACCAACACTCTTCCTGCGTTTCACTACGACTGCTTCTAACGCTGGTTTTAAACCGTAGGTTGTTTTTTTCGTTTATTCATCCAGCATATATGCATTCCAAAACCTTTATTTGGGACCATAAATGGTTGTGATTGCCTATTTATTTTTTGTTACCCTGTTTCACTACCCACCCACAGTGTTCATATTTTGATTTATGTGTTTCAATTGTGTAATAAATGCAAGCGAAATTTGAACGCGAGTTAATAGTGATTTATTTGTATCGTATTCGTAAAAGTTGTGGCGTTAAAGGGATAGCTCACTTTGAAATTAATTTTTGATATGTTTCAGTTTACCTCAAGGGCAGGGCCTGAAATTAACACCCGACCACCTGCCAAATGCGGGTGAATTTTTCTATTGGCGGGTAACACTGTCAATCTACCTGCCACATTGGCAGGTAGCCAATGAGAATTGAGTGATTCATTAGGATTTTTACATTTCAACTAATCCGCCATGGCGTTTGACTTTAGCTAAAATGTGTCGGCACATTACTGGGGTAAAGAGGCCAGCTGAAACAAACGACCAACAAAAAGATGAGGATGAGAAAAAGAAAAGTAAAAGAAGACATTTTAATACAAAGTGGACAATTGGCGGCAATAGCAAGGTTCGTGAGCGGCTGATTTATGACAGCGACTGTTGTTTCGGAACGTTCATGCGATCAGAAGAAGACGAGGCCCTTTTCTGACTACGTTTGGATGTGCGAGTATTAAACTGTTGGTGAGATGGGATGAGATAATGTAACGCTGACGTAGCCTACAGTACAACGACAGTTGTGAAATTCCCATTTTTTTTCACCATTATATAAAGGTGAAAAAAAAATAAAACAGGAATTTCACAATATTGTTTTTTTTTTTACCAAGGCAAAAAGGGGCAAAAAAAAAAAAAAGGAAAAAAAAGTGGCTGGTAAAAAGTCTCTGTGGCAGGTGAATTTTTAAATCCACCTGCCACAGTGGCCGGTGGCCGAAAAAGTTAATTTCAGGCCCTGCTCAAGGGCATCCAAGATGTAGGTGTCTTTGTTTCCGCAGTAGTTTCAATTTTGATATTTTTAGGTCAAACCGTTCTTGTCTGTCAGTCATATAATGGAGGTCTATGGTCACCACCTCAAAGAGCATGCACAGAGAAGTCCAAATTAAACATGATTTAATGACTCGTAAATGTAAGTACACATTGATGGCCGGCTTGTGTGAGAAAACGAACAGTATTTATATAGTTTTACCCACAAAGCGCCCGCGCCCTCAGATCACTTGGACGTGGCTGTGGTTACAAGAGGTAAAAACGATATAAATACTGTTCGTTTTCTCACACAAACCGCTCGTTTCGTGTCTTAGGCCATCAATGTGTACTTACATTTACGAGTCATTAAATCATGTTTAATTTGGACTTCTCTGTGCATGCTCTTTGAGGTGGTGACCATAGACCTCCATTATATGACTCACAGACAAGAACGGTTTGACCTAAAAATATCAAAATTGAAACTACTGCGGAAACAAAGACACCTACATCTTGGATGCCCTTGAGGTAAGATATAACATAACAGAAATTAATTTCAAAGTGAACTATCCCTTTAAGCATACAGCTACGTTTAGTTTCAGGGCTTTCAATTCATTCATTCAATCCCAACATTCCTCAAACATTTTAGCTTGTTTCTCCTTTTCTAGATCATTTTAGCACACTATTCGTTTGTTGCCTCACCCGAACTGTTGTTTTTGTTGGGGAAATGTGATTTCTAGATTAGTTTACAATCCAATCCACATTTTGGTTGTGACACTTTACGGCCACTGGAGGGAGCCATTTTTTGATCAATTTATACAGTTAGCAGGTTAAAGTCACCATGTAAAGTTGAGGATGTGTGTTTGGAGCAGTTTTTGTGATTTCCAGTTAATTTGTTTTCTATTGTTAATTCAATCATTCATAGCATGGTGTTTCAGTATACAGTGCATATAATCGTTGGTGCCAACTACAGTCATTGTCGTAAGTAAAAGTCTTATTCTTGTCCTTCTCTTCCCCTTCTGTCTTACTGAACACATCAACTATGTGGCCCCGGTCCAGGTGAATGCGATAGACTAGGTTATTTTATCTTGATAATATCTACCACACGCTGTCGATTAGATATTTGGCAGATGCGTAAAAATGCTGACAATACATTCACCCTATGTATTTATATCCGGCGTACATGCATTCCCTGGGAATCGATCCCAAGACCTTGGCATCAAGGTGAATGGCAATGTGTTTACATTAATTCACATGTCCATCCAAGAAAAGTGGTCACACCTTGAAAGACTGAATCAGTGTGTTCAACTTCTATTTTAAGTTTAACAGGTTTCCTGTTCAATTTTATCAAATCTAAAATTAAATTGCCTGTGCTCATCAACCAAACTCTTCGTATTCAATATTTTTATTTTTTTTAATATATAAATATATTTATTTGCAAAAAGAGACGGTAGTTTCTACATTTTCAATCTCCCCCCAAACATATTCACAAACTTGCAGACTCTGACTTGGACCTGTATATGTTATATGTTTAACTTTGATTGACAGCCGAGACAGCCAATCACAGCTGACTGTATAACAGCACTCGGGGTCGAGTTGGGGAAACCTGGTAAACACTGAAATGCTGTTCTCTGTTGAGATCAATAGAAACTGTAACATTACATGTTTTCGTTATTAACTTACTCCTTTTTTACCTGTAGAATAATAAAGTCTTCATAATGTGCTACTGGCAGATTTTTAGGCCTTTACTTGCAGAAAAAAAGCAACATTTAAAGGGCTGTTTTAACATCCTAACATTTAGTATTGTTCTGCAAGTCACATATAAAAAAGAATTAAATCACCAATTTTATTCAGATAGCTAAAATATGCAATTTGGTACCTATAAGAAATTCCGATGCAAGTAATGTAAATCAATGAGATCTTTATTTCTGTATAGCAGACTACTTACATAAAATGCATATAAGTTGCCACTTCTTTCTTCAAAGCACTCTAGTTTTAAAACATATAATGCAATTAATACAATGATGATTGAGAGATGAGCAAATAAAGGTTCCTCCAAAGTCTGATGGATCATATTTGATGATCAAAGTAAATATTAATCTTGAAGTATTACTAACAATATAAAAGTCATTCTCAAGTTTACTTGATAAACTTACTTGCTAGATTAAAAAATGGCTTGTAGAGAGCCAAACTTGTGGGCACTGATCCTTTTTGTGTGCATTTATTTTACATGAATTGTATTTCTTATTCAAAATGTTTTGTATGTCATTTTATCTAGTGATTTTAAAATTGCAATTATCTATAAGGTTGCCTTTTGTGAAAACGAGCTCTTTTAGCTAACTCGGGTACATTTACATTGGTCTAATGTTGATTAATGTACACTGTCCCCTTTCAAATAAATAAATAGAATAGATAAAAATCATGTCATGTAGGTTCTGTTCTAAAACCTAGTAAGCTGCCTAGGTAGGCTAGCAACTAAATGTATAGGCAACACAATTATAAGAGATTGTACCTTTTTTGGCCAAATTTGCATGTAACCCTTGACAGAAAAGGCGATCCCACAATACATTTTTATGAGAAAGATGGCAAATGAAATGAGAAATGCTGATTAATATCTTTTTATTTTATTTTTTTATATTAAATATTTATAATTATTTAATATTAAATATATTAAATAATAAATTATTTAATATTAAATATTTAATATGCAATGATAAATATATTTTTATATTGTTTTGTTGGGTTTTTTTGTGTGCGTGTCCTTAAAAGTGTTTATTTCGAGGTGCTGTCATGTAGGGTGTTCTGATGCGCGTATGAGGGTGCCTAAGTAGGCAGCAAGGCAGCTCACTAGGTTTGAGAACAGAGCCTAACCGTCTCAGAGCTCAGTTTAACTGTCTAAAAATGTGAGTCACCAGAGGTCTCCCAGAGAACCGCTAATGAGGATTTATACTACACAAATGTCATGGTTCAATCTCTGGGTTTCTCTATTGTAGCCGGGAGTTTTCTATGCAACAATTTTTTAATTATCTCAGGCCGTAGAGGAGTCTCTGGAGTGGTGCTGATCACATAACCGCTGAACAGCATGCCTTGTGTTCACTCCAGGGTTAATGATGCATCACGACTGCAGGCAACACATGCTGAAACATTTCACAAGCCAAACTACGGATTAAATCAACAGTCAACAGAGGCTGTCATGCTGAATATTTATCACAATAGTAGCTATGGCAAAATTAATTCTGTTTACTATTATAGTTCATATGTTGATGGCGTTTGCAGACCATTTTATATTTTGTGATGTGGCTTATTTCACAGTAACACAAAAATTTAGGACATTCATGACACGGTTATAATGGCCTCATGACAGCCAATGTCAAAGCCAACCACATGACAGCTTGACTTAATTTAATTAGGGCCCGAGCACTAACGGTGCGAGGACCCTATTGAAACTGTTAGGGTTATTTTTCTTTTTTCTGCAAAGTAAGCGCCATTTTTGGGGCCGCAACATGCTCAAAAACCCACCAAATTTGGCACGCATGTCAGGACTGGTGAAAAATTTCGTATTTTGTGGGTTTCGCGGATGGGCGGGGCAAAATGGCTCGCTAGCGCCATCTAGAAAATTTGAAAAAATTAGCCCCTCGTCCACGTTCAACCTACATGCACGAAATTTGGTTGGGATGTGTATCATTTCAAGACGCACAAAAAAGCCTCAAGAACCCATACCCTAAACTCGAGAGGAAGTCCGCCATTTTGAATTTGGCGACCGATTTGGGACGATTTACATATCCGTACTTTAACAAACTCCTCCTAGGGATTTAGTCGGATCAACTTCAAATTTCTGCTGTCCCTTTTAAAGGCATTGACGATGTAAAGTTGTGCTATCTGCGCGTTTTCGTCGATGGGCGTGTCCGTGGCGTCGATGATTCGCCATGAAACAGGGAAGTTGTAGTAACTTGGCTGTAAATGCCCAGATCTGCACGAAATTTAACACATTTGACAAGAGTCCCGCCCTGAACAAATCTACCTGCCGACATTCACCCACAGTCATAGTGCCACCTGCTGGCAACAGGAAGTAACCTTTAACGAAGCAGCCCCGCCGTATGTTTGACCGACATGTACGAAATGTCTGTGGTATATCTACCATGAAAGACCAGACCAGAGGGTCCAGAAAATCGTTTCGCTTGATAAGACCCGTATTCATCGTCTGGAATCGTTTAAAGCCCTTTGAACAGTTTGCAGTTTGCACTGAAACTGTCTTTTGGACCTTGAACCGTTTGGTTCCCATTGAAGTCCATTATATGGAGAAAAATCCTGGAATGTTTTCATCAAAAACCTTAATTTCTTTTCGACTGAGGAAAGAATGACATGGACATCTTGGATGACATGGGGGTGAGTAAATTATCAGCAAAAGTGGACTACTACTTTAATGACAGTTGTCACAAACATGCATAAACCCTACTTCATATTCAAGACATATCTCATGGTTATGAAGGTGTCATGTCAGTCTTACGCACACCCTTTCAAGTAAAGTGTTACCGACAGTAATTTATTTCATTTTGATCTCTTTATGACCACAGTTTTCTCCTCTTCTGATGGCTACTTCTAGCAGGATAACACTCAGTCACAAAGCTCAAATCATCCCAAACTGGTTGCTTGAACAAGACCGCGAGTTCACTGTACTCAAACATTCACAAGATCTCAGTCCAGTAGAGGAGATGTGGAACGGGAGATGGATGTTCAGATCCGACAAATCTTCAGCAACTGTGTGATGCGATCATGACAATATGGACCAAAATCTCTGAGGAATGTTTCCAGCGCCTTGTTGAATCCGAGCCACGAAGATTTAAGGCAGTTCTGAGGGCAAAAGGTCCAACCTGCTACTGGTGAGTATATCTACACAAATCTAAAATATTTCAATTAAATAGGATCTCCAACAAACCCAATCTGAAACTGGAAAAATTTTAAAGTATGGCATTAGATTCTCTGACAGCCGTCGGCACGGATTTGTGTCGTGATTTCACAGGTGTTCGTGAGACACTGCAGATGCTTTGAACCATAAATCTGTTTCTTCAGGATGAGCCAATGCTACCGATCTGAGACGTCACTGATCTTCCCCAGCTCTCGATGTTCATGTGAGTATATGGGAAATCATTCAAGAAAGACAACCTGATTCCAAATTGGGAAGAGAACATGCATAAGCATATATCTATATTTATCAGAATTTGATTACATTCATCATTATGAGCATCATTTGAAAGCGTTAACCTGATTGGTCGATAAAGCCTAAACTTGAGTATAGAGGGAATGCATTGACATCACTTTTCCGCTGGAACGCGGAAAGTGGCAAAAGATCGGCTGTGTGACTGGATGTAATCGGGGAAAATGCGACTAAAACAAACAATTTGATCAATTTAAACTAAATGTTGGACTCAATATCCACAAGTTTCCGAGGGGCGCTCCTGTAAAAAATAAAGTGGGTGAAACTTCCGGTGAGGCGGCGGAAGTAGCATTCCAATGGTGTTTTGTGTGTTAGTTAGCGAAGAGGCTAGCTGTTTTTCGGAGAATTATTTTACTATTTAAAGACGCAAATCTTTATGAGAGATGTCGTTACGGAGCTCAGGGACAACATGTGCTGTTCGCGGTTGTATGTATAACCGGACTAAACTAATTCAGTGGCTTAAACGTGAGTGTTTTGAACATAAACCGAAAAAGAAATCAGAGTGATCCTGCCAGAGCCCGTCTCTGATCCTGCCAACGACTTTAGTTTCCATCACCTCCCAAAAGACGACGAATCTTCCTGTGTACATTTGTTTAAATTCTTAATGTTCTATAAACTCTATCAGCATGTGATTGGCTGTTCGCTACTGATGTTACACCTAAACTCAGGAGTTGACAGAATACCAAATGTGCCAGTTAATGTATTCAAGCAGCACATTCATTTATAATTTTGATTAAACTCCAAAGCACAATGACTAAGTGTGTATTATTTATTTTAATTGTTTGTCAGCTCGCACAACTGTCTGTCACCATGCCTTGATGAGTATTGATTATTAATAATGTTATTATAATACTCCCAATCAACGACTGCGGAGGGTAAAGGTAGTGTTATTTCACCCTTTTTAATTTCGTTGAGGTTGTGTTCCCACATCGTTAGCTAGTTTGGATCGCTATAACTTGAATGACTGTCAACTGTTGAACGAACGAGTGTCAAGCATGTCAAATCGCGCTTTGTTTACTTCCAACCGGAAGTCGCGCCCACTTTTGACGCAAGGCCTCATGGGGCGTAGGAAACTTGTGGATAGTGTTCCTTACAACTTACTAAAGATCCAGTGATCCATGGATATTGACATGCAGCCAGGAATCGTGTTGCCTGACATTTATGTTTGCCTGATTTCGACACCGGGGAAATAAAAGCAATATAGATCTAAACATAAAGCAAATTTGCCTGTGAACGTTTTATATAAATACACTATAGGTCTAAATACGGGTGATCGCTTATATCAGTGTTGTATATAGCCTATATATATATATATATATATCATCATATCGTCTAGCCCTAAAACTTTATATATATATATATATATTATTTTTTTTGGTCAGTGTTTATTAAAAAATGTACAATAATTCAATGATAAATATTTCATATTTAATATTTACTAAATTATTTCATATTAAATATTTATAATTATTTAATATTAAATAATATTAAATAATAAATTATTTATTATTAAATATTTAATATGCAATGATAAATATTTAATTGATGAGTTGTTAATATATATAACAATACAAAATATATGGGTATGGTTTTCCACCTAAATTCAGCATATTGACCCAAAATGATAACTGCAGATCCACCTTTCGCTGACTGGAGTCCAGTTGTTTCTGTGAATTGCAGCGATCCATTTGCTCCTCTTTCTATAGCAGTCTGTAAAAATATACCTCAAATCTAGTTGTACAGTCAATCGCAAAGCTCTTTCCCACTTTATACGTGTCCTGTTTGTATTTTTCGAGGCATTCAAGCATTGAAAACAAATACAGCCGCTCAGTCTTTTTGCCACTCACTGTGAGGAACTGCAGGCACTCCGGCCAACGGTGATGTCACACACACACCCTCTATATGCTAATGAAGGAATATCCCGAATTGTTTTTGAATGGCTTTTTCCAGAATAAAGGCGTGGGATCATGAGATGTTGGTGAGATGCTCTCAAGGCTGACTGCTTCTGCCTCTGGAGACTCTAGATTGAAGGCTTTTAGAGAGCCGTATAGCACTGATTCTTCAGCTCGCTGGGCACGATGATGACACATGCGGTGCTCTGAGTCTTAAAGTCTTCCACTTCATCTAGTAGGACTTCCACTTGTAAGAAGCGTGCATGCGTGTGGCCTGGGGATATTTATTTAAACTTTATAGTGTGACTGTGAGCTGAAAGGTAACGCTTCTTTTTACACTTCTAAATGTGTTTATTTCTTCTGACGCTGATTGTCATTAAATTACTATTGGCAATAATTTAAAAAGGCTGCATTATATGCAACAGTAGCTTAAAACTGTGTCTGTCTTGACAGCTAATAAGACCAGAAGTGTGTAAAATATATGTATTTTAGATCTTGTTGACTTTTAAGCATTTGTATTCACTCCGGCACGCAGAGGTTAGCCAATCGTAACAGTTCTTTAACATACACACTAACCTAAAGGATTATTAGGAACACCATACTAATACTGTGTTTGACCCCCTTTCGCCTTAATTCTACGTTGCATTGATTCAACAAGGTGCTGAAATATTGGTGGCCCATATTGATAGGATAGCATCTTGCAGTTGATGGAGATTTGTGGGATGAAGCTCCCGTTCCACCACATCCCAAAGATGCTCTATTGGGTTGAGATCTGGTGACTGTGGCGGCCATTTTAGTCCAGTCAACTCATTGACATGTTCAAGAAACCAATTTGAAATGATTCATGGTGCATTATCCTGCTGGAAGAAGCCGTCAGAGGATGGGGACATGGTGGCCATAAAGGGATGGACATGGTCAGAAACAATGCTCAGGTAGGCCGTGGCATTTAAACGATGCCCAATTGGCACTAAGGGGCCTAAAGTGTGCCAAGAAAACCATTACACCACCACCACCAGCCTGCACAGTGGGAACAAGGCATGATGATCCATGTTCTCATTCTGTTTACGCCAAATTCTGAATGTCTCAACAGAAATCGAGACTTATCAGACCAGGCAACATTTTGTCCAATTTTGGTGAGTTCTTGCAAATTGTCGCCTCTTTTTCCTCTTTGTAGTGTAGATGAGAGGTACCCGGTGGGGTCTTCTGCTGGTGTAGCCCATCCGCCTCAAGGTTGTGTGTGTTGTGGCTTTACAAATGCTTTGCTGCATACCTCGGTTGTAACGAGTGGTTATTTCAGTCAAAGTCGCTCTTCTATCAGCTTGAATCAGTCGGCCCATTCTCCTCTGACCTCTCGCATCAACAAGGCATTTTGGCCCACAGGACTGCCGCATACTGGATGTTTTTCCCTTTTCACACCATTCTTTGTAAACCCTAGAAATGGTTGTGCGTGAAAATCCCAGTAACTGAGCAGATTGTGAAATACGCTCAAAATTGCTTAAATCGCCTTTCTTTCCAACTCAGGAGACAGTGTCTTAAAGTAGGTGTAAGAGTGTGGAACGTGGCCCTTTTAAATATGTAAATGTGTGTGAGGCTCCAGATAGGGCTCAGGTGTGGTGTGTGTGCAGATGGCTGTGTCACTTCTTTCTCTTCGCTCTGTCTTGACTGGCAGGAGTAGCCGGAGCTGCCATATGTAACACACACACACACACACGTCTGATGACTCACTGTGACTCCATGACAACCATACCAGCCACTCACATCACATAGACAGTTCTGCAGCACAATGCCAGTCTCCTACACACAGTTTAACAGAGAGAATGTGCATTTCTCCGAATATTTTTACAGTGTAGAAAACCCGTAACCTTATAGTTGAAGTGAAGTTACACATATACAGTGGAACAAAGGCTTTGAAAAAAATCCGGTAACTCTCAGGTAACAAAAATATTCAATTAGTTAACATCAGTTAATCCATTAAAGAGGTCGTGAACTGGATTATTTAATGTTTCATGGGGTGCCCTTATAATGTCAGAATGATTTTTACATTAAAAAATCTGTCCTAATTTTGAAATAAAAGGCATTTTTCCTAGCCTGATTTGAACGCTCTGTTTGAAGGGGCGTGTCTGCTAAACAAGTACATTTCGAATCTTTTTATAGTAAGCGTTTCATTTTGTTTTTGATTTTATTACTGTAAATTATAATAATATAATATATATGGTGGTTTCAATGACCACATTAAGTCATTCTTAAATTGTTTTACATGTAAATCGGTTTGGTTTGTTGTGTTGTTTCTGTGATTTTTGTGTAACTCGTGCAATTGTTGCCCCAGGGCTCCCTTGTAAAAGAGATTTGAATATCTCAATGGGACATAACCTGGTAAAATAAAGGATAAATGAATAAAAATAAAAGGATAAATGAATAAAAATAAAAAAAAGCCAGATGTAGATACTATATGCTGAAAGAAGATACATTTTGTTAATGTTGGTTGATATTAGAGCCCGACCGATCAAGGATTTTTTACAAAGGCCGATACAAATATTTTTTGGTTTTAAAATCCGATATATCGGCCGATATATTTTTTTATTTTTTTTCCCAGAAACGCTTAACAAAACATTAACAGATTTCCCTAACATTAGTTATTTGTAGTTATTTATGAGTTTTAACTAAAATAAAATGATAATGCATTTTAAAAAGAAACTTGTTTCTTTTATTGTCACAACAGAACAGACTGATGACAGTGGTATTGGGTTAGCTAGTCTATGATGAGCCATAATTTAGCAATGGATTGCATCATACTGCAAATTGTAAAACATACATTTTCAATATAACAGGCCAAGGAGAGATGATCCGTCTCATTGCTATAACTGTCATGCGCTATTGAAGAAATACTTCAGTCACGTTGTCAAAAGTTAAAAGGACAGTCAGTCAACTACACTGTAACAACATAACGTAACTATTACTAGCTTCACTCTCGGCTTATTTAACAGCAGCAAAACTGGACATGATAGTCACAAATTTTGTCATGCTTATTTGAGTTTAGAGAACTGATGGGGATGATCTTTTAATTGTTATTCAAGCAATGTATGTATCGTGACCAACTCAACGAATGTTGCCAACAGGAACGGTGTAGAGTGCCCTCTGGTGGACAAACTATAAAACTCCAACACTCATGACATCGCTCAAGTGTGTTTCGTCTGTTTTTTGTTTTTTTTTAAATATTCATTTATCGGTCATTATAACTGCCGATACCGATAGTTTGGAATATGCCTAATATCGGCCGGCCGATATATCGGTCTGGCTCTAGTTGATATAGTCTTTTATTCCAGAGGACAGATGTGCAGCTCAAATTACAGCAGTGTTGAAAGATTGTGAATCATTATATTTTGGTTTGGAAAAAAAAAATTCTATTTTTCTATTTCCTTTGTGATTTAATGAATTATACTTCAGCTGTTTGGAAGAGATCTCTGTAGTTTTGCACAGTTAAACTTCAGACTCTCATAATGAGTGTAGCGATAAATGGACGTTTTTGATAATTGCCTGCCTAATTAAGTTAGATTTATGCTAAGTGACTTACAGACATATATTGTTGGAAATAACTTCATGCTATCTGAATGTGTTTTAGTGTTTCTAGGCAACCTTCACTATTACTAAGGCAACCACGGTGCTATAGCAAGCATCACTATATATATCTGGGGTTCAATTCGGTCAGGTGAAGTATTAAACTTCAGTGTGTTAGGACTGTAGTTGTGGACATGAGTGATACCTATAATTTTGAGGCTTAAGTCCACTCTTTCGACACTGAAAAACACCCTAGCAACTGCAAATCAGTGCATGGCAACCACCAATGGCAGTGAATTTTGCACAATAAAGAAATGGAATGTAAAAAAAGTACATTTTGTTTTTATATTCTCATTTATATAGTATTATTAGTCTATTTTATTGTAAAAAAAAAAAAAACTTGACTATTTTGTGTATACTATACATACACTAACATTTTTGGAATAAAATTTTCCCTCCTATATAAATGTTATCAGTTTTTATAAAGTAAATGTGTCTTCCATGTTGACTTTGATCTATTTTAACTGGCTTCTACGTAATATTCAATTTGTAATATTAACTTTTTTCTAAAATACTGTAGTTTGATTGACATCCACACCTAATTTTTAATTGCATTTTATTATTTGCTTTAGGATTGTTTTACACCTCGGCGAGTGAGTAAAGTGATATAGTCATATGGTTTATGTGAAGGGCAAAACTGACAGAGCTGAAGAGACGGGGACGTATGGCCTGATTCTCTCTGGTAGGCTATTTAAAGTCACTTGGCTCTATGACATGATCTCCAGCACATCTCTCTGTCTCTCTCTCTCTCTCTCTCTCTCTCTCTCTCTCTCTCTCTCTCTCTCTATCTCCTATTTCCATTTCTCTCCTCCCAAATGCCTAGCTTATCAATCCTAAAACAAAATGTTGGCCTCGCAGGATGAATAACAAGGAAATGAAAAGCAGGAGAGATAGCTGGATGAATTAAATCTGCCAGTGAACTGTGCTGAATACCCACTGACATTTAAAGAGAGAGCAGAGGGTTATAGGACAAAAGATAGATGGTTTTGCACTTTAAATATGTTTTAGTGAAAAATTTTAACGGCTTTAAAGGGATAGTTCACCCCAAAATGAAAATTCTGTCAGTAATTACTCACCCTCATGTTGTTCAACCCCGTAAGATTTTCGTTCAGCTCTCAGATTTAATCCAAAATATCTTAAAATTTGTGTTCAGAAGATGAACGAAAGTCTTACGGGGTTGAACAACATGAGGGAGTGCACTGTAAAAAAAATATTTTCAAGATTTGTTATCACAACATATTTTCTTTTGTCAAATCAACTTTATAATAATTTATTTAGTCGAGATAACTTATTATTTTGAGTTTCTGATGATGAAATTAATCTCCTTCATTGTCTTAACTCACTTTTTCCAGTTCAATCAACTTAAAATTTTAAGGCAACCCAGTCCCAGGTTACTTACTTTTTTAAGTTAAACCAACCATATTTTTTTACAGTGTGTAGTTACTGACAGAAGTTTCATTTTGGGGTGAACTAACTCTTAAGATCAAGAAATAAATAAAATAATAATAATAAATATGATTTTTTTTAAATACTACATACTACAATACAATATATATGTTATAAACAGCTTTAACATTGAGAAATACATTTTCAAAAATGTACTATTTTTACTATTTTACTATTTTTTGAAAATACTATAAATACTATATTTTATATATTTATATTATTATATTAATCATTATTTATGTCAATATTTGAAAAAATATATATATATTATATGAATATAAATGGACCTCGATTTAACGTCTCATCCGAAAGACGGATGCGTCCACTAACCATTCAGAAACATCCAGGTGCGTCTAAAAGTTTAACCTCTTTCTGAGATTCACGTGTTTTGTTATTGCCGGAGAATCCGAAGCTCCTGTAAAGGATTGGCTGTCTTCTGAACGGATGCAGAGCAGCTCATTTGCATTTAAAGTAGAGCCCGACCGATAAAGGATTTTGAAGGCCGATACCGATACAAATATTTTTGGGTTTTAAAATCCGATGTTCCGATAAATCGGCCGATATTTTTTATTATTATTAAATATTGTTGGATTTCACACACGTGTAAAAGAAAAGCTAACTTTTCTGCACAAGATACGTTTGATACCTTTTCTCTATGTCTAAATGTTCACTCCATGAACAATGCAGGGACTGTAACTAGAGATATGCTAGTTATAAATACAGTAATCATTACTTTATTTAGGCAGAAAAAGTTCATTGTTGTTTCCAAGCTCATTAATGTTAACGTTAGTGGTCTTCCACTGATGATAGTGGCATTAGCTAGCTTTGTGGTTAGCTAGTCTATGATGAGCCATAATTTAGCAATAGATAACATTGAAAAACATACATTTTCAATATAACAGGCCAAGGAGAGTTGATTGAAGCGTGTTTCGTCCGTTTTTATTTTATTTTTTAAATATTCATTTATCGGCCATTATAACTGCCGATACCGATAGTTTGTAAAATGCCTAATATCGGCCGGCCGATATATCGGTCTGGCTCTAATTTAAAGGTACATGCACAAAAACTACTAATTTTTGCTCACACCCAAAAAGGGGCAAATTTGACAAGTATAATACATATATATATAATAGTATAATAATATATATAATAAATGATCTGGGAGTATTTTGAGCTGAAATCTCTTAGCCACATTCTGGGAACATCGTAGTTTCACTCCTCACCTTTAAATACTGCACTGAAAAGGAATCAGTGGGTTAAAGGAGAAAAGTTGAAAAAATAATGTGGTTTCAGGCAAAAGAGGAAAGGTTTTTTTTCTTCCCTTTTTTTCACCCTTTTTTAATTACAGACAAATTTTGGACCAAAACACTACCTTTAAAAATGAAAGAGATTGGACGGTTGAGGTTTTCTGATGTAGGGTTTATGCTGCAGTTATGGCCAGGAAATCTGAGCCGTTTATCTGGCAGCCCCACGGCTTGTAGTTGACCTAATAAAATAGTCAGTCATTGAAGTATTATGTCATTTCTCTACATCACACTCACCAGTGCCCTTCGTTTGTCTTTAGGGAAGACGATGTATCCTCCGTGGCCTACAATTAAATAAAACATTTCTAGCTATACCGTGCTAGAAAATGTGTTCCTACTTAGGGTGTTGCAACAGTGTTTTGAATATTTTTTGTTATACGCACATCCGGCGCTGCGTCATAGAATGTCTCTGAATAGGTTCACGCCCACTTTTGGGGGAAAACAAACTAGACTCCCCATAGACTTCAATACAAAATAACAGCAAAAAACAACGTCCGTACACAGCCGAAAGGCGTAAATAACTAAATCACTTATATAAAACATGTCAAGTAGTTATATGTCCACCCTGCCTGCCATAGAGCGTGAAAGCCAATTTAATTTATTCTCCCAGCGTCAAATTGGTGTAACAACCCCACCCAGTGGCCAAAGGTGTCTTACCCGGACATTTAATTGTACCTCATCGAGTCACCAGGTACTAAGCCCCTGAATAGGGATGGGACGGTATGAAAATTTCATATCACGATTATAGTGTCCAAAATTATCGTGATTATCAATATTATCACGGTTTTGTTAAAAATGTATGAAAGTGCTCAAAAAGAACTGATGTTCACACTAAAAACATTTCACCAAGTTTTATAATTGAAAATCAACAAACAACAAATAAAACAAGTCTCTCTATGCAGTTTTTTAGGCAAGATTCTGTTCTATGGCATTTGCTTCTTTATAATGCCCGTCGTCAATAGCAACACATCATTACACAGCGCACATCCATAACATTCACAACGGACGCGCGCTCTTGTTTCATTCAAATACAACTTGCCGTCTTGCGTCTCCGGTTTTTGATTGTATTGCAAAAATGAAATCAGAGTTGATTTATTGCTTACAGAGTTTGATAATATTGGTGTGATATATCTCGTCTGGACGATTGTTTTACAACATGAATTCATAAACAGGTAAGATTTAAAACATTTGCTAATCTCATTATCAATTCAATATGTCCCCATAATTATGTGGTAAAAATAAAATCGGTTTAGTACGTGATGGATCTATACTTTACTATCCCTTAAAATATCACTCTTAATAATAGTCTTGTTTGAAATTGTTCGTTCGTCTTTAGCTCAAATCCACTTGCTACGAACTTTTTTTCGCGGAAGCTTGACGTCTATTTCAAGTGAGTGACATAAAACGTTTCAACTCAAAACAACATTTCGTGCCCAATTGTTTCCCAGACGTAGTTTTGGTATTAATGTCAAAGTTAACTTGCCTTGCGTTCGGGTGATGATCACACAAGACGACTCCGCAGATTTGAAGTGTTTCTATTGTAGTGACTTTTTGTTCGGCAGACAGGGTGACCATTCTCGATCAAGTTTCCCTCAGGACTTTTGTAAAACCCAAAATATGACCACACCTCAGATTTGGTCCTCTTAAAAGGTTGTAAAATCTCCTGAGCACGGTCACTGCCTTCCACCATTCCTTCTCGAATAGTAATTTAAAAAAATATTGCGTGCAGCGCGCCTGCGTCAGACTGGCCGACAGGATTCAGTGAGTTATTAAAATCGCGATAATCAAACACGGTTTTAATGATAATTAAATTTTAAACGATAATACTAACCGTCAGTACATTTTATTACGGTTTATCGTGAAACCGGTTATCGTCCCATCCCTACCCCTGAATGATTTTATTTCGTTTTTTTAAAGTAAAAAACCTTAATGTATATATTATGAATTTATGATGATGATGGCAGGTAGCCTGGGAAGTTATTGTAGTGTACGGACGTTGGTTTTTGCCGTTATTTTGTATTGAAGTCTATGGGCTATATGCACGCATAAGTTCCGCATTTGACGTGAGGATGCTCGTCCATTTCCGGTTGTGTAGATTAAAGCGGAGGAAAACCGAGGAAACCGGGATTATGGCAGAGTCTTCAATATTTACTGTCCTCCCGTCTTTGAAACGAAACGTACATACGTTTAGATGTAATTTTATATATAGTTATGTTTATTTAATATAATTTTAAAAAGAGGCATAAACACAACGAGGGGTGTCTGTTTTATCTGTTTTTGTGACTAACGTTTCATTAGTATAACCATGGAGTATAAAATTCAATATAAATTCTCGGTATTGCATTGGACTCTACGATCGGCGGAAGTTATCGAGCATCCTTAATCCTTCACCGGAAATACCGCCGTGCATAGAGTCCATTGGGAGTTCCCGGTTAAGTTAAGTTAAGTTAAGTTCCTGGATGTGCCGGTTGTGCGTATTGCTATAGGTGATCTTGGTGTCGGTGGTTTCTTACTGGCTCAAGTCTCTGTGATCGGTAACGCTTTATTTCGATACTCCACTTTATATATTCAACTACAGGAGTTGGAAAATGAAACTGAAACACCTGGTTGATAAATAATAATACAATCTTCCGCTTTCCACATACCCTACAGTATCTTTCTGTGCTTGGTTGTAAAAAAGCAACCTTAAGTTTTTCCCTTAAAGGGACACCAGACAAGAATGCTGTTTTTGTCAAACAGCGACCCCTAGAGTAACTGTGGAGTACTTGTTTTTAACGTTACTGTCGTAAATACCACTCACGGACGGCATGACGTGAGATTTTTCCGCTCACAGGCACCAGGGGGGGTCGAGACGCCCCCCGTTCAACCCGAAAGAAGTCATATAACCATTTCTATAACTCTGAAGCTGTTAAATTAAGCTAAAATAACTGCATAGTGCCCCTTTAAGCCCGGAACACACCAAGCCGACGGTCGGCCGTCGGGCAGTTTTTGTGCGTCGGCCGACTAAGTTTCCTCGGTGTGTTCCGCGCGGTTCTGTCCCGTCGGCTGAAAATAGTACTCGTTGGCTTTGTTTTGCATGATTCGACATGTTGAATCGGCGTCGGGCCGTCGGGGACACTGATTGGCTGTTCAGCTTAGTGAAAGAGTCAGTGCACGAGAATAAAAGCAAAACGGTCCCGATAGAAGGCTGTTCTTATGTTACGTCATCTTACCTGAGTGTTTCTTGGCGAATATTTAAATATTAACATGAGCGGAGTGGAATTAAAAAAAAGCGTTTAGCAGGATTGATATTCAAAACGGTTTGTTTACGGTGTGTGTATCTGCGGCCCGCAGCGTCGGTTTTCCGTTTTGAATGACGAATATAGACTAATATATCTGCAGAAATAAAACAGTTGGCTCATTACACGCAGGCACAGATCGCACATTATAGTGGACTTTTCACGAGTGATGATATTACTACGCCGAGTCGAAGTGCATTGGCAGAGAAATATTCGATCTGTCCACTCACACGCCGTGCAAATTCACACATCCGATTTATTTCTGGATATGAATGAGGCCTGAAGCCGATCTGAGAATATCGTAATCCATGCGTCTTTTTACGCATTTGGGTCATATCCGATCTGTGCCACATGGGACGAAAACTTAATTGGATCACTTGAACCATGTAAAGTAAATACCGCCTTTACTGAATGAGAGACTTCTTTTTCTATTTCTGTAATTGCCTGGCTCTGCTGCAGAGTGTCTGCATTGCAGTGGCTACATCAGATCAATGAAGTCGCCACAGGTCAAAACACATTAAACATGAGCAATCTCTAGAGGAAACGCTTGTTTCATGTTGCCTGGATCTCAAGTGTTTGGTCGTCATGACTGTTGCACATGCTGGGCCCTGATCTGATTCATGGACGTTCGGCTGTGTCTTTATACACTATTCCAAACCCTAGTGTGTTGCTTATTCAGACATCATTTGAAGGCATGCACCTGACATAATGACTGTTACCAAAAAGTAGACCGCATTAATGTGCCATTCAAAGTCATTTCTAGAATGCATTGTGACGGTAAAATAGAAAAAATCTAATATGCGTTAAACTACATATCTGATATAAATGTTTTGGGTCAGTAATATTTGTTTAAATAGTTTTATTTAGTAAGGATGCATTAAATAAAATATATTATTTTAAATAAATGCTGTTCTTTTGATTCATCAAAAAAAAATCATTTTCCACAAAAATATGAAGCAGCGCAACTCTTTTCAACATTGATAAGAATCATAAATGTTTCTTGCCATGTGAACTGTTTTTGGTGAAATTTTGCAAGCTAAGCATATTTTTTTTTTACATATTACACTATAAGAACCTTAATTTTACAAAATGATGTTACTTGGTGCTATGAAAAAACGTAAGTATATTTTTAATAATTTTTCAAAAACATGCTGTTTATTTGGCACATAACGGTTAACTGTGTCACCCCCCTTTTTGAGAATGGACATTACAATGCACTATTATATATATATATATATATTATATTTTATATTATATATAATATATATTATATATCATATATATATAATATTTGATTTAATGTAAATTTAAAACTTCCATAAATTTTTCATACTTAAAAGTTATGGAAGTTTTAAATTTACATTTAAATCAAATATACTGAACTCAATATTTTCTTTTATTTAAAATATATATTTTATAAAATATTTTTCCTGTGAAATTACCATAAAATCAAAGCCATATATCTAACCAAGTTGTGTTCCAAATTTGAAGTTGATATCACAAAAATTGAAGTTCTTATGAGATTTTGTTTAGGCGTAATGCCAAAAATGACATAAATTCCATTGAATTTAATTGTAAGCATTCTGCTGTAACAAATGAATACATTCCTGTCCAGATATCACTTCTGTTACAAAATATGGACCTTGAGACTCAATCTTGTGATTTGTCAAGACTAGAAAAGGTTTTAATCATAAATTATGATGGGCAATGAAAAAGTATGGTATGAATTCGGGTACCATTTATTACCATTAAGTGACATCTCAACCATTTGGCAGAGGCCGATATTTAAAAAATGATGGGATGTGTTGAAAAAAAAAATACAATGAGTGTGGTTACTAGTGACATAAAATAAGAAATGCAAACAAAACATTTTTCCATCACTTATTTCTTGGTGCAGACGTCAAAGGGATCAATTACATTTTACATTACATAATACAATAAAAACCTGTTATTTAAAGTGTAATATTTTAAAAATAATACTCTTTCTACTGTATTTTTGGTCAAATAAAAGCAGCATTGGTGCGCAGAACAGACTTTTGAACAGTTCTGTATCCATTTATAAATGGGAAACAACAACAAAAATAAATCAAAAGATAACTAATATTTATCAGAAAGAGTCTAGCTCTGTAAATGATGTAATTGTGCGATTGGATGTAGTTTTTAAAGAGAATAATGTAGTGATCTGAATTCTGAGGTTGATAGACTTCACAAACTGTGGTAGCTCAGAGATATGAATTTATTTAGCATTCTCTTTCTATTCCTGCATGCCTAAAAATCCCGTTCGTAAGAGTCTTACGGAAGCGAGTCGTTTGATGTCAGCTTCAGGCCGGCTCATCAGATACTGACGCCAGTTTGAGGAGGTTACGCAACAGGCTCTGACTCACAAAGCCATGCAACCGCTGCCTCCGTCTGTGAGTCTCCTAAAACAAGACAATCACCAGCACCTGACAAAAAAACCCGTGAGGAATGAGAAATGTACAGCCCTGGTCAGAATTATTGGCACCTTTGGGAAATGTGAACTAAGGTAGCTGTGAAAATAAATCTGCATTGTTAAAAAAAAATCGAACCTTTCATTGAAGAAAAACACTTGAAAATGTAGGGAGTTTTTCAAAAAAAATTTCCCTTTTACACCTGCTATTACACTCTTAGAAGGAATGGTTCTATTTAGAGCCAGAAATGGTTCCATCCCCCGCTTCATATATGGAACTCCAAAATGGTTCTATATAGAACCATTTTTCTTTGGTAAAAGGTTCTATTGGCCAAGTATGGAACCCCAGGGTTCTATATAGAACCCTGAGGAACCCTTTTTTTAAGAGTGTATAGAACCTTTTAGGGGTTCCAAATACGTAGCGTTGATAGAACCTTTTAAGGTTCTATATAGAACCTTTTCTTCTAAGAGTGTAAGATGCGTTTTGGTCGATCAGATCACAAGTAGATGAGGGAGGCACGTTCCACAATATATATCTGCCCTATAATATATTAAATCTTGTTTTCTGAAGATTTTGTCAAAATGATGTGACTAAATTATGAATAAGTTTAACATTCTTAAGTCAAGATGCATTACTTAGAAAGCTAAATTATATTTAGATATTTGTAGTGGAAAACAAGACAAAAATACTGAATAAGAAAATGTGATCACAAATATATATAAAAAAATATGATTAATTATGCAGCCCTGGTAGTGTACATGAATCTACCATTAAGATGCATGCATAAGGCACTTAAAACAGAATAAAGTCCATTTCAGCATCGTCTTGACAATGTGCAAGTGTTCTTACTCTGGTAATGCAAGGATGTTGTATCAGTATCATGAGATTTGTTGCATGAGGTCATAAGAAGTCTTTCTTGTGGTTTTCAGAATCATTCATGGGCTCATGTGCTGAGTAAGCACTTCATTAATCGCCAGACGTTCCCATGGCACAGGTCCTGAACGCTGAACAGGACAGCAGGCAGATCTAAAGAACAGATCTTTAAATAATGCATGGCCAGCATCCACGCTTGGCGTCGAGGAAGCTCGCCACTTAATGAGAGAGGAAACCCTTTAAAGAGAGTGATGTGGAGAGCTAAATGTGGACATTCACGGTTAGTGTTTTTGACCCGAGTTTTGTAGATGCACGATTTCTCAAAAATGTCACTGCCACATGGGGAAAATAAATGTTAAATCAACTCAAATTATTGCATTCTTACTTCAGTTAAAGGTGTTTATTCATTTATTTATTTTTATAATGAAAGGGAAAAAGAATTAAAGGGATAGTTCACTTTGAAATTAATTTTTGATATGTTTTAGCTTACCTCAAGGGCATCCAAGATGTAGGTGTCTTTGTTTCCGCAGTAGTTTCAATTTTGATATTTTTAGGTCAAACCGTTCTTGTCTGTGAGTCATATAATGGAGGTCTATGGTCACCACCTCACAGAGCATGCACAGAGAAATCCAAATTAAACATGATTTAATGACTCGTAAATGGAACTTTTAACTTTTATTCGTTTCCGGGATATGAATTCTTGATATATCAACAATTGTATTTTCACTAGTGAAATGTCACCATTCAAAACCAATTGTTGATATCAAGAATTGATTTCTTACTATTTGAAATTCCAATTTCACATATCAGAAATACAGTTATTACTAGTAAAAACCTTTATTTTTGATGTCAAGAATTACATTTTTACTAGTTGAAATGTCTATTCTTGATATCAACAATTGAATTGCTAATAGTATGTTCATTTTTGATATCAATAATTAAATTTTTACTAGTGACAACGTTAATTTCTGATATCATGAATGTGACTGTTACTAGTAAGAAAGCCATTTTAGATATCTGAAATAATATTGATATCAGAAATACATTTTCCGATATCAAAAATGAACATTTTTTACTAGTACAAATTGAATTGTTGATATCAAGATTAGACATTTCAACTAGTGACAATTTAATTATTGATATCAGGAATTCACCTTTTTACTAGTAACAATGTAATGATATCAAAAATGATAATTCCGCTAGTAAAAAATAAATTCTTGATATCATCAATTGGTTTTGAATTTCACTAGTGAAAATACAATTACAGATATCAACAATTATAATTTTACTAGTTCAAATTCAGTTGTTGATATCAAGAATTATCATTTTAACTCGTGAAAATGTAAATATTGAGATCAAAAATTAGCATTACTAGTGGAAATGTTATTCCTGATATCAATAACTATTATTTTAACTTGTGAAAATGTAGTTGTTGATATCAAGAATTCATATCCTGCGAATGATTAAAAGTTAAAAGGGCTTGCCATATGTCATATGTGTGTAATATGGAGCGATATGTAATAATGCTGTAATATTTGCTGAGAAAAGCTGACATTACTCACATTAAATGATTGTGCCAAATGCATAAACATATAAATAAATAAATAAAAAAAATAAAATAAAATGCATATAATTAAATAAAAGACAAAAGGTGTCCTTTAGCATTTCATATCATTGATGAGTCCAGTGCAACACTGAGTTTAACAATTCTTGACCGACATGAATGCAATACTTGTTTATTGTTGGTCTATTTGTATACACGTGCTTTACATTTTGTTCACTTTCGAGTGATCCACAGTTTTGCGCCCCGAACACCAAAGTTCAGAAACCAAAGCTAAAGTTGCTCATGCAGAACATGTCACCGTGAGCGTCAGTCTGGAGTCGTGTGAGTTTGTGCTGACTTCACATATAGAGGGAACGGTCTCTGTCCGTGTCCTGTGATAGGCCAGCAGGTGTGTGTGTGTGTGTGTGCTGTTCAGCATTTCTCCTTTCCCCGAGTCAAATCAATATACGGAGAGCTGGAAGCTCCTGCAGGCCTGGAAATCCAGCACGCTTCGGCCTGCCCGGGGAATTCAATATCCTTATGTGAGCTGTATGTTGTTGGACGGCTCTTTAGCATCAAGGTCAAGGGTGTCATGATGATGTGGAGCATGAGTTTTCTTTACAGGATGAGATTTGCACTGCGTTGTAAAACACATACACTCTTCTATCTACAGTATGTAGCAACTCCAAAGGACATTTTATGCTAAAAAAAAGGTTAAATAATGACAAGAAAGAACACTTTTTAAGTTCTTTAAAGGCTATTATTCATTCATATATTACATTATTCTGCAACATTTTGTAGTTGTAATTAAATTATTGTTTATTAAACTGTTGTAGTAACTTAATATCACATTTTAATCATGCTGATTTTTATTTTGGAGGATAAAAACTGAAATGGCACTCTTCGTGTGATATTGATTAATTACATTTTTTAACCCCCATATCTTGAATTTTGTGATCATTCACATGCATTGCATTTTAGGGGTTCCAAATACGTAGCGCTTTAGAACCTTTTAAGGTTCTATCTAGAACCTTTTCTTCTAAGAGTGAGGCAGCATTTTAAGGCGTCAGTGTACCGTGTACATCATGAAAGTGAAAAGAAATTTACTTTGAAACCATTTTCACACAGGAATTTCTTTAAAGGGATACTTCAGGATTTAGCATTAAGTTTTTGTATTAGTAGAAAACCTGTAGTATTTCAACATGACATCATGACGTTTGCATAAACATACACGCCGTTTCGAGTCAAGTGGCGTGTTATCTTTACGCATTTTGAGCTATCCGCGTGAATGCGTGTATGTCTACGCCATTAACGTCCGAGTTATTCTGTACACGCCGTCAAATGCCCGCGCGAAACTAAGCAAAATGTTTTTTTTTTTCCTTCCTAGGATGGTAAGGGAACAGTCATAAATTCCATTAACCCCAGTGACGGTTAGGTTTAGGGGCGGGGTTGAGGTAAGTCATATATTTATATATACAGTAATAACGTTAAGTCAACGGCGTTCATAAGCACGCTGTTGATAGTACGCCAAAAATGGAAATACTAATTAATTTTAATACTAATTAATAGTATTTTCAAATTACCGTGCTTTCCACCCTCATATCCCCCTGAGACGAGAGATTTTAGTATTTTTTTTGTCTGGAAAAAAATCCTCCATTTTTGCATCATCGAAAGATTTTTTTGTAGTCGGGTCTGTCCCGCATGTCCTCAACCCGCCCATAGAGGGCGATCTCACTCACAGAATGAACACATAGTGTCGGCCATCTTGTTTTGGAAGCTAAGCTAGCAGGCTCTTGTTCTGTGGAGAAAGCTGAGTAGTCGGGGTTACCGTCCTCTTTTTCCCGGACATGTCCGGCCGTCGATGTCCGCGATTTAGCTTTTGCTTTCTGCCGTCGCCATTCATTGTTTACATGCACAGCTTTTGTTTCAATTCTGATTGGTGAATCTGAATGTAGTGTTTACATGAACATCGCTGAGAAAATTCCCGCTCCTCCGTGAGAGATACGAGACCGGTGCGTCTCACAGGTGTCGCTCATCGGTAATCACGCCACCGGCCTCGCGCCGTTCTCCCGCGGCCCTCACTCATCCCGCTCGCCACAGGAAATATGATGAATGGCGACTGTAGAACGCAAAAGCCCAATCCCGGACATTTCGGGCGATCTCGAAACACATTTTCGGGCAGACTCATCACGAGACTCACTAGTAGCCTAGACTTGTTGTTTAACGACTGTGCTCTGTCACCGGTGGGCGTGGCCTCCTAGGGCAGCGAAGCAAGTGCATTCTGGGAGTTGTTGTCTTTCATCCACATAAGCTAAAAATACATTTTCTGGCTTTTCTCAGTCTAGAAAGCTCCAAATTCACATTTCTTCTACATAAATGACTCATTTTAAATACACATTCATCTTTCCAGAGCAAGAAATACACTGAATTAAACACAAACTGTTGAGGAAGAAAGAATTAAATAGTATTTTCTTGTAAAACGTATTTCAATAATCTTTATTTTATTTACGACAGCAAGGCTGTTTGGAAATGAGCCATAATGAGGATTTACAGTGAATAAAAATGATCGGTCTTGAAGCCTGAATGAATACATCATAATTACAGCGTTTCCTCTAATGCATGCGAGTTGTTGTGTTTTTAATCGCTTTTTACGGCAGGCGGCGTGTTATCGGCACACAATGCTGGCTCATTTGCATTCTTGTTCTCTTTACAACAGTTTAAGGTCGTTTGTAGTGAAATGACAAGCTGTCTTGAATAATTACAGTAGGACAAGGAGGATGGCGTGTTTATAAGCTGCTTCACAGCTGTGTGTTTGATTACATGTGTTCTTCAGCTGCTTTATTCATCTTATTAACACACTCGGGTCAGTGTTCGACAGTCATTGTCCCCATGGAGGTCCTTTAGAAGAATTTGAGTATTGATCCGCTCCCCATCAAGCAGCCGGGATGAAGCTCAAAGTTCAAAACCCCCTGTAATTGTATTCGATACAAATATATTATTTTCTGAATAACAGTAGATAATACAATGCATTTTTAAAGCAGAATGAGCAATTGAACTGTTCCTTTTAGTGTTGTTACTTCTTAAAACTTGTGATGTCAATTCAAACTGTACATAAGCAAATCTTTATTACATAAATATTGTTCAGTCTCCTTTTTCTGATACGTACTGTATAAAAGGGAGACAAAGGGCTTTCATCAGTGGCCATCAATGTGTACTTACATTTACGAGTCATTAAATCATGTTTAATTTGGACTTCTCTGTGCATGCTCTTTGAGGTGGTGACCATAGACCTCCATTATATGACTGACACACAAGAACGGTTTGACCGAAAAATATCAAAATTGAAAATACTGCGGATACAAAGACACCTACATCTTGGATGCCCTTGAGGTAAGCTAAAACATATCAAAAATTAATTTCAAAGTGAACTATCCCTTTAAATGTGTTGCATTTCATTATTGTGTATCTGCTTAAAGGGACAGTTCACCCAAAAATGAAAATTCGGTCATCATTTACTCGCCCTCAAGTGGTTCCAAACCTGTATAAATTTCTCTCTTCTGCTGAACAAAAAATAAGATATTTTGAAGAATATGGGTAACCAAATAGTTGATGGACCCCATTGACTTCCATAGTATGACATATAGCCTACTATGGAAGTCAATGAGGCAAGTAAATGATGACAGAACCCCTTCATTTTTGTATGAACTATCCCTTTAAATGCGTCTGCAAAGTACCCTTGTTCACAAGGTTCATAAAGTCATCATGTTTAAATGTTTGCATATTTAGATGTTGGGCTGCCAAATTGCAATAATAATTTATTATTGATGTTTATGTTGATGTTGTTGTTGTATTTACAATACATTCTTAATATATGGTGGCAGTACCATGATACTTTGATCTTGCGCTATTTAGATAGCGGTATTACTACTACTTCTCTGTAAAATCATGGTAACATAGTATTGTATTTGATATCATCACTATACAATGGCACTCCCATACTGTTTTGTAAGGGCAGACACGGAATATACAGCGTTTCAGAGGTGTAATACTATTAGTTATGTTACAATTTAGCCAAAGGCGTCGCCCCGCCCCTTTAAACGCGTGCTAGCCGCGTCCGCCCCGCCCCTTCTGAACGCATATTATACGCATTGGACGCCGGTGCTGAGGAGACGCGCGCGGATAGTAACGCCATAGATGCGCTCAGCTGAGGCGTGAGAACGGCACGATCCTCCGATACTACAGCCGCGTTCACGCTGAAATGCGACTCTCAGCATATTATGAAGCATAAGCGCTTTATATGATGGATATGTATACGCTATTAGCGGATGGATTAACACGGTAAGAGCATCGCGTGATGTCTGTGTGCAGTGCGCGTGACAGATGAGCAGCTTTTCTGACATTGACATTGAAAACGCGCGCATCGATATTTGACAGATGACTTTATCGAATTGCATGCGATCGGTGGGGATGTATGGAATGATCTGTTGGTATGGTGATGTAGGGAACAGAGTTGCGCATGATGCTGTAGGTAATGAATCTATTGCTCATGTACGGGAGGGATAACCCGAAACCTCCAGCTTTATGCAGTGCATATGCATGATGATTAAGTGCGAGTCTGCGATATGAGTTGTGCAATAACAACCGCGTATTCACATTGATTATCTTGTGCGTGCAACTTATTTATTGCATGCAACAGACATCTCCCGTCCCATGGTGTTCATTTGCCGTGTGTGATGATGTCATTCTCGTTATTAATAACGTGTAATGCAGTCGGTGATTTTTCGACGCCGGGAGAGGCATGGCCAGCAGGGCTGGGGAACCTACTAGTGAAAGTGAACTAACCTCTAATGATGCCTGATGAAATGGTCTACTTGTGTCACGTGATGTGGGATGCTCAGGGGCCATACGTCATCGTACGATGGTGCCTAGAGACTCTAATGTTGCATGCTGGAGCTGCAGTGTGCACGAGAGAAGGTTTGCATGACAGAAACCCTTTTTAATACATATTTTTAGGCAATTTTGTCAGTATTTGCTCAGCCTCGTCTAATTCCGAGCTTGCATGCTGCTATATTTTTCAGTGGAAAGACAAAAAGATTTTTAAGAGCCTTCAAACATCTCTTTTCCATCCAGTTCATTTAGTGACCATGGCTGTTGAGGTTTTGACCGTATTTATCCTGCCCTTGTGAAAAGGAAGTACACTTTCAAACAACATACTTTTTGGACACTTAATTGGATGTTATTTCAAATTAAAATTTATTATAACTTTTTTTTATCCATTTATGTAATTTCATAATTCTATTGCCTTAGAAATATGGTTAAAGTGTACTGCATAACTATAAAACTATACTTTAAAGTCATTTTTACTGAAACTTCTGTGACATGTCTTTAAGCATATTTGTAATTTCACATTTTTTAATAATGTTGTTGATATGTAGTACACCTTAGTTTGGGGATCAATTCTCAGTTGTTTATTAACATGCATATTAGCATGTTTAGAACTTATAAAGCACATAATAATGCCTTATTATGCATGAGCATATTTTACATCATACCCTAAACTCAGAGTCAACGACTATAGGCAGTAAATTAGGAGTTTGTTGAGGCAAAAGTCATAGTTAATAGTGAATGTGTTCCCCAAACTAAAATGTGACCTATATATTAACTTTAAATGTAACATTGAATAACACACTACAGTTGATAAAGTACTTGCATGAGCTGTACTATACTCTAAAAAATGCTGGGTTGTTTCAACCCAAATTTGGGTCAAATATGGACAAACCCAAATGTTGGGTTAAAAATGTAATTTAAAAAAAATACAGTTGAAGTTGGGTTAAAATTTGAAATTACATTTTTAACCCAACATTTGGGATTGTCCATATCTGATCCAAATTTGGGTTCAAACAACCCAGCATTGTTTAGAGTGGATGTTATTCATCACATCAGAATATACTCTAAAAAAAAGTTGTTTTAACCCAAATTTGGGTCAAATATGTCATTTAAACATTTAACCCAATGGCTGAGTTTGTCCATATTTGACCCAAAGATGGGTTAAAACAACCCAGCAGTTTTTTTAGAGTGTAAGTGCACTTCTTTAAAGCACAAGAATAGAATATTAAAACATGATTTCATTTGACATTATCACAAAGAGTCAGTCATGAAAGTGTATTCTCTTTAAGTACACTTTTCACTCTAAAAATGCTGGGTTGTTTTAACCCAACTTTGGGTCGAATATGGACAAACCCAAACGTTGGGTTGAAAATGTAATTAATACATTTACATTGTCCATATTTGACCCAAAGTTGGGTTAAAACAACCCAGCATTTTTAGAGTGTAGTGGCCCTTTAATTTTATTAATATTGTATTATATATTCTATAGATTATAGATAGATTAAATCAGTACATTACAAATGCACATTCAATACAATTAAGCTCATTTCTTTTTCAAAAGGGTGGTCTAAAAATCTTCTATTTTTTTACAATGTTTAAATCTAAAGGTTTTTAAGTTTTAACCAAAGTCTTTGTGTTAGCTGCATCTTTTATACAAGGTGAAATCATTCATATTTATCTATCATATCGGCTTTTAACTGAACAAAAAGTAAAAAAGAAATTTCATTCAGGATTAAATTCGGATTCAAATAAACATTGTTTCTACATGCTAACAAAGGTCTCGATTGAGATTTGAGAGCTGCAGTAAAGATATTTTTAGCGAATAATGATTCAAATGTTATTTTGTTTCTGAAACTAAGCTCTCATACGTCAGAAGACTCCGAGTATAATGCACAACTCTATGCTTTAATAATTCTTTTTACTTTATTTAATCTTGACAGCCAGAGTTGCAGTGAACTGTGATTATGTGGAAGAAAGCGGAATTCTCCTTTGGTTTTCCATAGAACAAATTCAGCACGCAGAACTGAACCGAATTATGTCTGAATAAAGCATTTCTGTGAGTGATCAGTCCTGCGATGAGAACTGTCCACAGGAAACGCTGTGGCCTTTAGTCAGAATTACATTATACAGTATTATCTCTCACTCTTCCTCTCTCTCTCATGTGTGTTGGACATTACATACACACTCAACTGACTCACATGTTTCTATTTTTACTCTATATCCAAAAGCATCCACTGCATTATTTGTGCAGCCTGTAAGGAAACAGAGTCAGGACCGTTTCAAGAGGTCACATCATCAGAAATCAGAAATCATAAATCACATTCAGTGCGGCTCTGAAGAAGAGAAACTATATCAAAACCTTCAGAAATGGAAATATTCACCCACACTCTTAGAAGAAAAGGTTCTATCAGCACTACATATTTGGAACCCCTAAAAGGTTCTATACACTCTTATAATAGGGTTCCTCTGGGTTCTATATAGAACCCTGGGGTTCTGTACTTGGCCAATAGAACCTTTTCCCAAAAAAAAAATGGTTCTATACAGAACCATTTTGGAGTTCCATATATGAAGCGGGGGATGGAACCATTTCTGGTTCTAAATAGAACCATTTCTTCTAAGAGTGGCAGCCTCAAAAGATACACTCGAAAAAGTGCCAAGTTGTTTAAATTTGGGTATAATATGGACTAACCCAAATGTTGGGTTAAAAACGTAATTTAAAAAATGACAGTTGAAAGTGAAAGGTGAAGTTGGGTTAATTTTAATTTACATTTTTTTGTCCATATAATTTGACCCAAATTTGGGTTGAATTTGGTTTTAATATGGAGAAAGTAACAGATACTATCATTCCTATGTTGCAGTGTTATTATAGTATTGTTTATGAAGTATTCATTCATATTTTGAATTAGCTTTTTTTTTTTATATTTCCCGTTTTCAATTTTTCATGTGTGCTTTTGTCATATTTTACATTTAGCTTTAATAGCCTCTACACTCTAAAAAATGCTGGGTTGTTTGAACCCAAATTTGGGTCAAATATGGACAAACCCAAATGTTGGGTTAAAAACGTAATTAAAAAAAATGACAGTTGAAAGTGAAAGGTGAAGTTGGGTTAATTTTAATTTACATTTTTTTGTCCATATAATTTGACCCAAATTTTGGGTTGAATTTGGTTTTAATATGGAGAAAGTAACAGATACTATCATTCCTATGTTGCAGTGTTATTATAGTATTTCTTATGAAGTATTCATTCATATTTTGAATTAGCTTTTTTTTTTATATTTCCCGTTTTCAATTTTTCCTGTGTGCTTTTGTCATATTTTATATTTAGCTTTAATAGCCTCTACACTCTAAAAAATGCTGGGTTGTTTGAACCCAAATATGGACAAACCCAAATGTTGGGTTAAAAATTGCTGTTGAATTGAAAGTGGGGTTAAAATTTGAAAATACATTTTTTAACCCAACATTTGGGTTTGTCCATATTTGACCCAAATTTGGGTTCAAACAACCCAGCATTGTTTAGAGTGTATAGATTCATTGCTTGTCGTATTCTTCAATTGTAAGTCACTTTGGATAAAAGCGTTGACTATGAATAAATGTAAATTTGTTTATTTCACTTTACTAATTTTAGTACTTAAACTTAATTTCATATCACTCTAAAAAATGCTGGGTTGTTTTAACCCAACTTTGGGTCAGATATGAACAAACTCAAACATTGGGTTAAAAATGTAATTTCAAAATGTAACCCAGTGGCTGGGTTTGTCCATATTTGACCCAAAGTTGGGTTAAAACAACCCAACTAAAAAAAGAAAATAATTTTTAACAGTTGCATAGTTTTAGTTAGCAATAACAGCATTGTCTGTTGGGAAGCAAGTTACTGAACGCAATGCTTAATTAACTCTATTACATTTTTCATTCAAAATGGCTTTGATGTTTCATTTGACTAGTTCATTTAAGTGAACTGGTTATGGCACACATTAGGGTGCTGTATATGTGCATTAATATATTAAGTTTGATTGTGCCACTAGTAACTATCCCTATTGGTTTTGTGCAGATAAATATGCTCTTTATTTGGATCATATAATCTGAGAATTAGGGACTGTAGTTTAGAAGTAGTTTAGTAGTTTTGTAGTTATAAATTCAATGTTTTTAACTACTTCTTAATAGTAGCTTGTAGTGTATTTAACTAAAATACTGTTCCTAAAGGACTGTAGTTGACATAAATGATAAATGTAGCTTGGCATGCAGAATATCACTGTTTTTGATGTAACTGGGCCACAGTGAAAAATGAAATAAAGTGATGATAACTGTATAATATGACCCCATGACCTGGAAGTGTTCAGACCATATGAAGATCTCTGAGTTATTTTTAGCTTGTTTTCTACATGCACTCACATGTGAAAAGCTTTGCTATCTGCGCTCTGGCTATTGCATCTTTCTGTTTGCTCATACGGTTCAAGGAGCTTCAACAAAGCACGATTCACTCAAAAGCTTTTCAATGAAGAGGCCTTTCCCACACACCAGCTACACAGCGGCTGTTTTCTGCTCTGTGTGTGGTTAGATCAGATGTTAGATGATGCTTAGAAACTGCATTTCCTGCTTTTAGTAATGATTTTGCTTCTACATATCATCGCTGTCAGGTGGAATATATCTCCATATTTCGATTTCTTTGAATCACTACTATTGCACTCTAAACAATGCTGGGTTGTTTTAACCCAAATCTGGGTCAAATATGGACAAACCCAAATGTTGGGTTAAAAATGTCATTTAAAATTTTAACCCAACTTCAACTTTCACTTTCAACTGTGAATTTTTTAATTACATTTTTAACCCAACATTTGGGTTTGTCCATATTTGACCCAAATTTATGGTTGAAACAATCATTTTTTTAGAGTTTTTAATTTTATTTTTAAAAAAAAAAAATTTTTAGAGAACAATCATAATTTTTTTAGAGTGTGGTAACCCTTTACGCCTGGCTTTGCTAAAGAATAATTTAACCAATTAAAAGTATTAAAAAGAGCTTGTGACTCAATGTCATATCTCTATTGGCTCCTCAAACTGTCAGTCAAACATCATAACTCCGCCCCGCCTCTGTATGAATGAAGTGCTGCACACAATTTGGGACATCTCTGCTTGTTTGCAATGAAAAGTTAAATAAGAACTGGTTGTTTGGATAAGTACGGCTTTTTCTTTACTCAAGGAACACAATATATAAAGACTAATGTTTTATGTACTTGAGGAGTGGAGAGGAGTGTCTTACAAAAAAAGGTTTTTTTGTAAGACAAAAACTTTTGTCCATTTTATGTGCTAATATGTACATTTTATGTGTTAATAGATAGATTTCAGATGCTAATATGTACATTTTAGGTGCTAATATGTACATTTTAGGTGCTAATATTTTAGGTGTTAAAATATGTACATTTTAGGTGCTAATATGTACATTTCAGGTGCTAATATGTAAATTTTAGGTGTTAATATGTACATTTTAGGTGCTAATATGTACATTGTAAGTGTTAATATGTACATTTGAGGTGGTAATATGTACTTTTTAGGTGCTAATAAGTACATTTTAGGTGTCAATATGTACATTTTAGGAGTTAATATGTACATTTTATGTGCTAATATGTACATTTCAGGTGCTAATATGTCCATTTCAGGTGCTAATATTTACATTTTAAGTGCTAATATGTACCCCTAAGGTACCAATATGCAGCCTTTGGTACAAAAGTGTACCTTTTGAAAAGGTACAGCCCCAGTGACAGCTTTTGTACCGTTTTTCTGAGAGTGTAGCATGTGTCGTCTTAAATACTGTATAATAACATTAGATTTTGGCCAAATGACTGAAAAAACTGAGCGCCCACATAGCTACAATTCACTTTTTGACCTGTACGTTGATTAAAAACATATATGTCCAAAATCTTCTGAAATTCAGTGGTCAAAAACGACTTGATTTTGGTAAAATGGTAATAATATAACGACATAAGCAAGTGTCTGACCATGAATAAAGCCACAATATCAGTGTTTAATTATTTCAAATATACAGCGTTTTTTCCATTTCCGAAAAAGTAGCCATTTTTTCTCGACCGACAGTAATGATGTGTTTATATAATGTTCTACAGATAGATAACTTTAGTCTGAGTCAATAATATGAAGTGTGTCTGGGTCATATTTCACCCCAAAAGGGCATTTTAATTTTTTTTTCTTTTGATTTTGTTGTGCAGTTTCTAGTGAGATGCTCAATTTGAAAGCACAATGTCTTGCAAGCTCAATCTTTTCGAATACATTTGTGTTGCAACAATGAAAACAACGAATGTGCATTTTAAAACTATTATCATGACAATTTCGTGTCTTTTATTTCGTTTTAGGGATGAATTATACCATTTTGAGTGAGATGCACGGCACTAAATCTGAAAGCAGAACCTATTGTGTAGCAGAAATCAGGTTCAGACTTGCAAACTGGATATTTCCACATGAATTATTGTGTGGCATAATTTTGAGAGCGTGTACATTAGGGTGTTTCCTGACCCGCAGCTCGTCCTCGGGGCATTTGGTGGTCTGTGTTTGATTTGGCCTGATTTCGATTTTATGAGACAAACTCCTGTCCTGTTCACAAGTGGAAGTGGATTACGGAGATTAGAGATTGAGGAGCACAGATTGACTGACAGCACAGACGCTGCACAAAGACAAGGTCATAAACTGGGATGCTCATTGGCTGGGAATATGATGGAATTGCCGGGAGCCACCGGGAGGAACCATCCAACATGGTCTCCTAATGTTAGCGTCTTTCTGAATACCACTTTTTCCATGAATGTTAAAAGACCAGATAGAGAATAGTATACGAATATATGAAGAGTTCAGGTGCAAAAGCCTCTAAATGCCATTTGAAATTTTCTTCTTTAATGATGATTTTTATCAAGCTTGTATATTTAAGTTCAGTAATTTCACTTAAATAACAATTAATAGGTAATTATCATTGCCATTTAAGTGAAATCACTGAACTTAAATATACAAGCTTGACATAAATCATCATTAAAGAAGAAAATTTCAAATGGCATTTAGAGGCTTTTGCATCTGAACTCTTCATATGTAGTATAGAGTATAGTCACCCATCATTTATTTACAGTGAATTGTGTTAGAGCCTTTCATTTAAAGATCCAGTCCGTAACTTTTTTTGGTTAAAAAAATGATCCAAAATACGTTTTTAAGCTAGTACATAACCAGCCAGTGTTCAACACTTTCTGCTTGCCGTAGCTCGATTCAAAGCCTGTAATAATGTTTTTAACTCCAGTGGTACTGGTGGATTTCCGCGGGAGATTCGAGCATGTCTTTGCGTCATTACGTCACATCTGTACATATAAAGAAGAGTCTCGGCTAGTATAAGCTACATTGCGTGTGAGGATGCGATTTATAGCCTTTTCTCACAGCACTTGATATAATTAAACTTATTAATTTGATGGCGGATCCCGAAAGGTTCAAACAACAATTACCAGTGACAACTAGAGACTTAAAAAGAATTCAGACGGAAAATCTGTTTCAAATCACTAATGATAAAGTCTAAAAAAATATACATCACATTTTGTTGTGGCAATAATTAGCCAGAATTTTCTCCTTTTTTGCATTTAGAAATCTGGGGTCAGTACTTTTTTTCTTAAGAAATTAATACTTTTATTTAGCATGGCCACATTAAACAAAGTGACTACGTACATTTATAATGTTACAAAAGTTTTCTATTTAAAAAAAAAAAAACTGGAATCCTAAAATTTTTTTTATCATGTTTTCGATTGATAATATGAGGCTTCTTTCAAAAACATTAAATAATCCCAAACTTATGACTGAATAAGTCTATTTAACATTACAGGTGAAACTCTGGTATGTTAATGAAACCACTTTTGCACCTATTATCCATTTATCTATGTAGAGAAGCCTGTCTTACATTTACATTTATGCATTTGGCAGACGCGACTTACATTGCATTTCAAGGTACACATTTACATTTTTATCAGTTCTTGCTTATCCTGGGATTCGAACCCTTTACCTTGGCGTTGCAAGCACCAACGCTCTACTGTTTGAGCTACTGGGTCGAGACACTGGGTGTCATCAGATCAGTTTAAAAACGATGGTCATTCTCAAGGCCTCATGGGAGCGAGACGTTTGTTTTGACGGTGTCTGACATCAATGATTTTTCAGATCAGCCCATTTGTTACAGTACATCTCATAATCAGTTTATTGTTTCCAAACCGGCGGTGATGGTTTTCAGTTGTCCACATGTCAAGTGTGTATTGTACACTCAGTACTCTGTTTCTGCAGCTCAGGCTGCAGGATTGGGAGTTTTTTGTTTTAAAGCCTTTCACAAGACTCCCATTGTCCCCCGTATCAAATGGGCTCATTATGCAAAATTAGCGCTGGGCCTTCGGCGTGGATTGGGTCGCATTGGCAGTTCTCACATCAGCGTGGAAAGCTCCTATTCAAGACTGCATTGCATAATGAGACCAGACTGCTATTGGATGAATTCACATCAAGAGATAATCACTGGGTAGCTTGAAAAGTCTGAGCAAGACTCCTTGACATTCATTTGTGGCGTTGCATTTTGTGCTATTGTTTCTCATGCAAAATTATTCAAGCTGGCCCCACCATATAGACTGCTTTGTGATTTTGCATGTCTACTAAGGCTGAGATAAAATTATAGATTTAGCAATCATTGTAAATCTTACATTTGGATAAAATTCAGATTTCCATGTATTTAATGGATGCTTCATGTATAGATCTATCTAATGTAGTGCATTGTGTATACAGTAAAGAGAAAAGCACCTATAAAGGAAACATGTGGTGGTTAAGAGGCTCATATGTTCAATAATTCACATCCATCTGTACCTCTGCGGAGTCTGCGCTGGGTTAAAAGGGTCAGCTGGCATCAGCAGTAGTGAGATGAGAGGGGAGATGGCACAGTACAGGCACTTTCACACACTTTACAGATGGCAAGGTCAAAGGCCACGGATACGTCTTGACTCCTTTGAGTATCATTGCTGTACAGTATTTGGTGATTTTCACTGAGATGCTGGACTGGAGCAAAACTGTACTGGATAAAAAATGGTGTAGTATTTACTTTGAAGCAATTTTCATTCAGAAATTGTTAGTACATTTCAAAAATTATTACATAGAAATGGTATTGAATTAAACATGTAGATTTTGCATTTTGATGTAGATAGAGTGAAATAGTCGTTTTCTGTAAAAAATGATTGTGATTTTAATGGTAAAAAACTGGTTAACAGAAGGTTTCCTAACTATATACGGTAAAAAACAGTGATATATATATATATATATATATATATATATATATATATATATCACTGTTTATATATATATATATATATATATATATATATATATATATATCAATGTACATTAAATGTACCATTATTTATATATATATATGAAGAGTTCAGATGCAAAAGCCTCTAAGTGCCATTTGAAATTTTCTTCTAGAATGATAATTTTTATCAAGCTTGTATATTTAAGTTCAGTGATTTCACTTAAATGGCAATGATAATTACCTATTAATTGTTATTTATGTGAAATTACTGAACTTAAATATACAAGTTTGATAAAAATCATCATTAAAGAAGAAAAATTCAAATGGCATTTAGAGGCTTTTGCATCTGAACTATCTGATCTGAATATATATATATATATATATAAATAATGGTACATTTAATGTAATTTTACTGTAAAAAAAAAACGTTAAATTTACAGTTTTTGGAAGTGAAAAAGAACAAGTGATTGTATAATTTACAGTGAAAAAATTTAGATTTACATTCCCACAATTCCCTGCGTGACACTTATCATTTCATGTATTATTTTTTTTTAATAACTGTTTCTTCATTTTCTTATTTTTTTTCTAATCAGTTATGTACATTAGGGTTTTATGTTACATTTAAAGGAGTAGTTCACTTTACGTTTGCTGATAATTTACTCACCCCCATGTCATCCAAGATGTCCATGTCTTTCTTTCTTCAGTCGAAAAGAAATTAAATTCCAGGATTTTTCTCCATATAATGGACTTCAATGGGGTCCAAACGGTTCAAGATCCAAATGAGAGTTTCAGTGCAGCTTTAAAGAGCTTTAAACGACACCAGACGATGAATAAGGGTCTTATCAAGCGAAACGATCGGCCATTTCAAAAATAAATAACAAAGTTTAAGTTTTATAAGCACAAATGCTCACCTTGCTCTGTTCTGTGATGCGCGTTCGTGACTCTCCTGTTCTAACTTGTTCATCAAAATGAACGAATCTTTTCCCGAGTCAATTCGTTCGTTTCGTTCGTTGAATGAACCAAATGACAAGAAAAAAGATTCGTTCATTTTTAAAAACGAGTCACACAGTGTCAGTTAAGAGTAAGATACTTGTCTACTGCAGATTTCTCCGCTAGATTTCTCCTGAAATTTTCTTAAATTAAATAAAATTATATAAAAAATAAATGACATGTATGTCTATAAGGCCCACATCCACACTCCTGCCTCTGTAATAACATGGAGATGTAAATCCCATTTGAATCAGTACATGACATCACAGATGTCAAATGATAAGAATTGTAAAAGTAATTTAAAAAACTAGTCCCGTCCGAACAGGGCTTATGCGTATGTTGGTAGGCAGCCTGTGTTTCATACAAATGCAGCTACTCGATTGTGTGACACAACGTGAAAAGCTGCCAGACAAATGCTCAGTGTCTGGGGATAGAAATGTGTTTAGAGGTTTCATTTCCTTCTTTACATAATGTCTGTCGTAAAAACACGATATGATTGGTTGAATCTGATAAACTTAGCAGTAGAAAGGTCTTGAATACCATTTAATCTCCATTTGCAGTAAAATAGACATTTACGATGTGGAACTAGGGAGAAAAGGGAGAAAACAATTAATGAAGGAACGACACGGATGAGGGTGGTTTGATTCTATCTTTAATGACTACATGCATTATTTCAGTTGTGTCCTCTACAACACACCGCAGGAACTTTGTACAATATCCTTCTTCTTCATGACAAATGATTGCACCTGTTTAGACGAGCTTCAAAGAGCCTAATATAGACTCAAGACACTATTTCTGTCCTGCCTTCAACCAGCAGATTTGAATTGATGAAAGTTGAATTTGAAACCGAGCATAAGAGAAAAAAAGGTTTAGATTTACATAAGTGTTCTTAAGTGATTCAAAATATTTCAATGGTGAAAAGAAGGGTTTTTGTATTAGGGATTCAGTGTGCAATTCTGTTGAGCCCCCTCTCACTGTTTGTACTATGATGGTTATGAGATGATGTTGTTGCCAGGGGAAACATCATCCTCTGGCAACCACCTCCAATTTACTCGCATACATCCTGCCAACTTATTTTGCTGAACAACGCAATGCAGTTGAAGCCATTCAGAATCAGAAATGAGTTATTTTGTCAAGTAAATCTTTTCTTGATGAGTTACTCCGGTTATGCGATACTATTCAACTATAGAATACTACATATATTACATTTAGGCTATTTAAAATTTGTATTGTGTTTTTGTGGTTATCCAGTTCCAAAAAACAACGACAAAAAAACACTTCGCATTCATGCTTTTTTCATGCAATGGTTTTGAATGCAGCTTTTTTTAATGCAACTAATTTCGTTTTGTTTTCTCCCTCTCTTGCAGGGATCTTTAACCTAATCGAATTTAATGGGGGAAATTAGAAGAGTCTCATTAAGATGACACGCACAGATCCACCTGACATATTAGGATCAACTGTGTATCAAGATGTCAAAGTGAATTCCCTCTCGACCCACTCCAAAGCCTGTCATCCCTCAAAACAATGTGATTCCCCATCCGTCAGGAAACTGGAGAACACTCGAAAAAGCAAAAAGAGGCACTGCCGTAGCTTTGACACTGAGTCTATGGACAAACTCCGATATCATACAATAGCAATGGAGTACCCACACCGAAGGGCTGAAAGGTACGCGGCCAATCCAGATGTTACCTGGAACGCCTTAGGTCGCCAACAAGGGCATGGACTCCATCGGTTTTCTTCCCCAGACATATTTAGCTACCGTCTCACCTCCCAGCCAATGACTGAAATTGCTGTGACCGAACAAAAGAGGAGGACTAGATCTAGAAGTGCCTCACGGGTTCAGACCAGCCTAACTCCTGTATCATTTGATGCCTCCCCTCCAGTGGCAAGGCGGGGCCGGGAAGCTCAACGAGCACATAAACACACTCAGCCAAGGCCAGAAGTTTCCCCAAGGAGAGAGTCTTCCTATGCCGCCACACGGGCACATTTGAACGAAGTCCACCCCATCAAACTGCAGCCGCAGAGGAGTGATACAAGCAGGTATTCCCCTGTATACGTGTCTGAAGGCACTGATGAAGGAAGGCCAGATAAACCTGCTACGAGTCCTCATGTTCGGTGCCGAGTGGACATCAAACCGGATGAGTCGGCCATGCAGCAAGGTGGCCGAAAGGCAGCTACATCCCATGTGGACATACCTTGGCAGAAGTATCCTAGCAGTGGCAGTCGGAGTCTGACGGTGCCTCGCCATTTCTCCACTTCGAGGACACCGACTCCCACTGAATCCTTCACGGGAGAATACAGGCAGGCGTACCAGTATTCACAAAGCATGCCAAACAGCTACATGCAGCCTATGGAGATCCCTTTACAAAAGGTGGCCTCACCACGGGAGCCAAGGGAAAACTATGGACGGGAACGAAGGGCTCATTCAAGCCCCAACGTGCCAACTAAATTCTTCTATGCAGAGGATTTGGGGAAGTATGGATCTTCAGCTCCATCGAGGACTTATTATCAAGATGACCGATACAGCATTCCAAGCCAACCCTACTCACCTAAAGTACAATATGTGCAAGATCCAAGGACTCACATTGTTCACACTGTACCTTCCCGGACATATTTCTCACAAATTGACCACTACCATTACCCTGGGCAGTCTGCGTACTCTAAACACTATGCTGCAAGTGAGCCAGGGGCGTATATAATTCAGACACCTCCAGCAAGGACTTACTATGGTGATGACCCAAGGACATATCAGATTCAAACCACCCCTCCTCGGATCTTCTACGTGGCCGACCCATACGCCCAACCAATGGAGCATCATATTCCTGCAAGGGCATACTACACCGAGGGAAGACGACATGCCCGTGTGGTGCAGCCACAGTCTGAGGATTGGTACGGCTCGGAGGTATCCGGCTACTCGAGCCATTACCCTTCCTCGTATGTCTCACAGGTTACCCCCACAAAAGTTAGACAAGAGCCAAAGCACACAACTTGGTATGACAACCCATGCATGGAGCCAGCAAGAACCGTAACAGACCCGAGACCATACTCAAGATCTTGGGATAACATCCTCGATACCCACGTAGAGCGGGAACAGCCCGTACCTCGAGGGAAGAGTGATGAGAATCTTCTTTGTCAGGGGATACAAACTTCAAGTGAGAGACCTAAACCTGTGGTTGTCAATCTTTCCAGCTCACCAAGGCGTTATGCTGCACTGTCCTTATCTGAAAACTCTTTGATTGACAAAAGTCCAACTGAGGCCATGGGCTCTTCAAGTAAGCTGTGGTTTGTCACACCTGAAATTACCATCACAGACAATGATATCAGACCAGGTATTCTTAGTAAATCAGAAGGACGCTCAGCAAGTTGGGATGTGCTGGATTCAAAAAGTGCCCCAAATCAAGAAGCCCCTCAACGTGAAGCAAAATCCCACTCTGGAGAGTCTACCAAAGAGAAACCGCATGGCAGCACATCCCTACAGCAAAGTTTAGAGCAGCTTGATGAGCTTCTAGCTGACCTTGTCATCGATTACAAGCCTCCAGCCAGGACCAGTGAGGAACTGCTCGATCAACTCAAGAAGCTCATTGATGAAGAAGAAGCAGTATCTTCAGCGAGAAAGGATTCAATGGCGGGATCTGAAAGTGGCATGCCCCTTGACAAACAACCCACTTCAATAAAAATAGATCCTGAAACACTGAGAGACACTGATGGGAGTTGCGACGGGCTGAGAAGTACGGAAGAGTGCTCCCCTGACCAGAGTCCAGATGAGGACGACACGATGATGTGTTCAAACAACAAATGCCGTCGGACCGAGACCTTGTTTAACGCCTGCCTCTACTTTAAATCCTGCCACAGCTGCTATACTTACTACTGCTCTCGCAACTGTCGCCGTGAGGACTGGGATGTCCACAAGGAGAGCTGCCTCTATGGGCGAATCGGTAGTGTGTGTCGCCACGTTATCAAGCACTGCCGAGAGACCCCGGAGGTCCACAAAGCTTTCTCCCGTATAGCCAAAGTTGGATACTTGTCTCGGGGCAGGGGTGTCCTGTTTTTGGGATTTCCAAATCCGGGTGCGTCCACAAATTTCCTTCAGTTTGGATTGGAAAGTCTGCTCATGACGCCAACATACTTATCTCTCCGTGAGCTGGAGAGCTTCAAAGATAACCTTGGGGAATATTGCAAGGAGCTCCAAGAGGCGGGAAAGGAATATGACCCTAATGAATGTTTTCTCTTGAATGTATCCATCGCTGTTGGTGATAAAGTGCCTGACGGACCATCGCCAAGGGTCCAAGCCCCAACCGTCAGGAAATTTGCCAAGGTTGCTCTTGCCTCCTACAGCCCAGAAAAGAAAGTCCATCGGAAGGAAAGTGACATGGAGACGTTGATCCTGACCCCACCACCAGGTATGGCTGACATTGACAAGGAAGGTGAGGAGGGAAGGAAAGCCAGGGAGATCTGCTTCATCAACATTCAACGAGAGTTGAGGATACGAGGGGTGTTTCTTCGCCACGAGTATCCCAACGTCTACCAAAAACTCTGTGAGTTTGTTGAAAGCAACAGGAGGTTCACGCCCACTACTATTTACCCTATTGATAAAAGGACCGGCAAGCAGTTTATGTGCATGATAATGGCAGCGTCCGAGCCACGAACTTTGGATTGGGTAGCCAACCCACATCTCTTAGATGACATTATTTAAACAAGTGCACCTTTTATATATTAAAGCATAGATCCCACAATAGTACATATCTAAATATATCAAGCTTATTTGTTATACAGTACATGTTTGTAGATATGTATTTTGTTAATGGGAAAAAATGTATTCATGTCTGCAAGGTCAGTATTATTCAATATTGGAATATTGCCCATCAGATGTTGAATATGAGTAATTCACATTGTTGTTGTTTTTTTTTTTTTTTTTCATTAACTTGTTATATAGACCCAGCTTATGTTCGTTTATGATTCACTGGCCTGTTTCTTTGTAGCAATTCTCTTTTGATATTCTTTTATTGTTCATGAAAAGAGAGAAAAACAATCTTCTATTTATTTTATCAATCTATACAGAATTATGTACTTATTTACTTCAGAGCTGAATATTTTTTCCTATGCAAAAAAAAAAAAAAAAAAAAAAATGCCAACATTGTCCCGCAAAAATGTTGAAAATGTTTTGGCTAAAGAAATATGGTACTATATTTCTTTTAATCTCTAAAAAAATTAATCATGTGTATTTTTAATACAGGCATTATTATATGATATTATATTATTAACATACTTTTAGTGATTTTGTGATTGGCACAAACCTAAAGAGGAACTTAAAGGGTTAGTTCACCCAAAAATGAAAATTCTGTCAGTATTTACTCACCCTCATGTTGTTCCAACCCCGTAAGACCTTCGTTCATCTTCGGAACACAAATTAAGATATTTAAGATATTAAGATCGCTCCTGCATACAGTCCATAGGCTTCTTGAGGGACTGGCTCTTGCTGTCCCCGAAAAGTCATTAAAGACATCGTTAAAATAGTCCAAGTGACTACAGGGGCTCAATCTTAAGTTTATCAAACGACGAGAACACTTGTGTGCGCAAAAAAACCAACAAAAATAACGACTTTATTTCAACTATTCACTTCCTTCTCTATGCGCCTCTAGTCAGTCAACGTAGAGTGATAGCGTAGAGCTACGTCACACGTAGGCTCACTATTGGCCGACGCTGGTCATGTGTGTGTGATGCGTGTGACGTACAATAACAGAAGCTTACGCTATTAAACTAGTAACCTGACTCACGCAGAGGGAGAAATAAACGAATAGTTGAAATAAAGTCGTTATTTTTGTTGTTTTTTTGCGCACAAAAGTGTTCTCGTCGTTTGATAAACTTAAGATTGAGCCCCTGTAGTCACTTGGACTATTTTAACGATGTCTTTAATGACTTTTCGTGGACAGCAAGAGCCAGTCCCTCAAGAAGCCTATGGACTGTATGCAGGAGCGATCTTAATATCTTAAATATCTTAATTTGTGTTCCGAAGATGAAAGAAGGTCTTACGGGGTTGTAACAACATGGGGGTGAGTAAATACTGACAGAATTTTCATTTTTGGGTGAACTAACCCTTTAATAGTAGAATCACAGTACACACAAAGGGCTGTGGATTATCCGCGGTCAACTAAATGTACTTGGAGGAACGGCTTTAATTAAAAAGAGAGCAACACCGAGAATTTTGTGCTCCAACCTGGTAAACTCATTTTTGTTAATGGTTTGTTATTTAGCATTCAGTTTAATGAAGTAATTGGTGCTTTTAATGTATGGTTAGTAGAATTACTTGAGCAATAATGAACTTGAAGACAAAACCTGGAAAATAGTAGTATCAGTGATGTGCTGCACATTAGGTGTTGGCCGGTACTGTTCCATCAGAAACACTGTGAACTGAGTTTATCTCTTATATGCGTGTCACTTGGTAGAGTTTCCTTGTGATCACCTATTAGACTTGGAAATATTTTAGTAGTTGTTATAATGAGGGAAATTGGAAGATTCAACTGTAGTTTTGTCTCTAGAAAAAATGGAATCAGAGTTGCTGTATGGTATATTGGTTATTAAGCTTGGGAAAAAATAGTATATTTTTTGTGATTTTTGGTTTGGACATTACTGGTTTTGCATTTAGATTTTACATTCAACAATGCAAATGCAACATGTGGTAGCAAAACAGCACTGATTCTTGGGCTACTGCACAAAATGGCACACATTTTGATCTGCCGTTTATAGCATGTTACTCAATTTATAGATCCGTGCAATAACAAAATTAACACTCAGATGTCAAGCATGTCAGAGATGTCTGTTTAAAACCATACTGTATTATCAATTCATTTTTACAGTGTGATGTCTTGTCATATTAAAAAGTATTGGACATAATAGTAACCTGTCGGTGTTGACGAAAGGAAAAGAAGACATTTTAAGCAGAAGATCATAAAAGAATACCTCAGAAATGATATAGCTACAAAACAAATCCAAAGGAGTTAAAGGAGTAGTTCATTTTTGGAAAAACTTCTGCTCATAATTTACTCACCCCCATGTCATCCAAGATTTCCATGTCATTCTTTCTTCGGTCGAAAATAAATTAAGGTTTTTGCTGAAAACATTACAGCATTTTTCTCCATATAATGCACTTCAGTGGGAACAAACTGTTCAAGGTCCAAAAGACACTTTCAGTACAAACTGCAAACTGTTCAAATGGCTTAAACGATTCCAGACAATGATACGGGTCTTATCAAGCGAAGCGATCGCTCATTTATATAAAAAATAAATAAATAAATAACAAAGTTAGGTTAGGTTAGGGTTAGAGTTTTATAAGCTCAAATGCTCGGCTTGCTCTGTTCTGTGATGCCCGTTCGTGACTCGAACTCAAAATGAATGAATCTTTTTCCGAATCGTTTGGTTCATTCAACGAAACGAACAAATGGGCTCTATGCACGGCGGTATTTCCGGTGAAGGATTAGGATTAGGATAACTTCCGCCGATCGTAGAGTCCAATGCAATTCCGAGAATTTATATTGAATTTTATACTCCATGGTTATAATAAAGAAACGTTAGTCACAAAAACAGATAAAACAGACACCCCTCGTTGTGTTTATGCTTCTTTTTAAAATTATATTAAATAAACATAACTATATATAAAATTACATCTAAACGTTTGTACGTTTCGTTTCAAAGACGGGAGGACAGTAAATTTTGAAGACTCTGCCATAATCCCGTTTTCCTCGGTTCTCCTCGGCTTAAATCTCCACAACCGGAAATGGACGAGCATCCTTGCGTCAAATGCGGAAATTGACGCTGAGTTCGAACAGAGAGTCACGAACGGAGCAGAGAGCCTAACCTAACAGAGAAAGGCGACCATTTGAGCTTATAAAACTTAAACTTTGTTATTTATTTATTAAATGACCGATCATAAAGCCCTTTGAACAGTTTGCGATTTGTACTGAAAGTTTCTTTTGGACCTTGAGCCGTTTGGTTCCCACTGAATTGCACTATATGGAGAAAAGTGCTGGAATGTTTTCATCAAAAACCTTAATTTCTTTTCGACTGAAGAAAGAAAGAAAGACATGGACATCTTGGATGACATGGGGGTGAGTAAATTATCAGCAAAAGTTTTTTTCAGAAGTGAACTTCGGCACATTCATGTGTGTGGCCTGTTTTGTCCCAGTTCTCAAGAACCAGTGAGCTGAAACCTAAACTTTGTCACGTACTTGCAATTTGTTCCTATTTCACCACTAAGTCTGAAGCGGGTTTTTCCTCCTTGAGTTTCCTAGTTATACTTTGCTCGACAAATCTGTTCACTGCTTTATTGATGAATTCATGTCATAGCACAACCCTGTCTGAACTCAGAACAGCTATAGCACATGTTCCAGGTGATTTTGCCCAGCTGAGTGTAAATATACAGTGGGAAACAGACTGAAAGGATTGCATGTGATTCTATTTTTTCTATCTCATTACATTAATATAGCCTAATTAACCTGCCTGAATATTTGATATTTGAAAATATGCTGTATATGAGGGATAAAGTATATAGTAAAATACATGATTATATATATATAGTAGGCGTGATATTTTCAAGATCAATGTGTCAACCATTGCTGTTATGCTGAAAACAACAGACAAGACACGGTCTCACAGAAAACAAACAATCTCAAGCTTGAATAAAATAAAAGATGTGTCTTTGAAAAATTGTTTCTGTTGTCCTACCTTGTGTCGATGGCATATGGCTCCACCATGTGGTGTGTAAGAGGATTTTTTGACCTTTCCTGATCTTTTCTAACGTGTCACACTAAGGATCCCATGCAACAGTCGGTTTAATTTTACAGAGCTTTCATTTGTGTCATTATTTTTACATTGAGACTTTTTTCAGCAACGATTCATTTTCTCCTTATGAAATGGCTGACGTCACGCTAGTCTCAATGTTGAACCTCCAGAGGGCAGCAACGCGCAAGATGCTATTCATTTGGTTATTTATTTTTGGAACCAAATAAGATTTACAATTTTTAGAATCTATTTTATAACCTATAGAGAACGTTCCCTGCAGGTTATTTATAGGTTTTATTTTTATTTAAATTGGCCAATTAGATAGATTAGATCGGTCAAAACGTCAAATAAATCCAATTTTATAGCTAAACATTTTAAGCCAAGCTTAGCGCCCCTGAGCTACACGCGCTTCTCCAGAACGCGCTTACTTCTGTCTTCCACAGAAATATATAATAGTAGGCTATCTATTAAGTATCTATATTATATGACATTCTTCTCTCAGACGAAGCTTCTCCCTTCCAAGCTTTATATTGGCTGTAAATGGTTGTTTGAAACAACCATTTCAACTTGTTTCTGTTTTGAAAGTCCATGAAAGTGCATCTATCCATGATACAAGTGTATCTATCTATCTATCTATCTATCTATCTATCTATCTATCTATCTATCTATCTATCTATCTATCTATCTATCTATCTATCTATCTATCTATCTATCTATCTATCTATCTATCTATCTATCTATCTATCTATCTATCTATCTATCATAAAAGTGCATCTATCCAAGATACAAGTGCATCTATCCATCATAAAAGTGCATCTATCCATAAAAATTCTTATTTAAGTTGCGCTTTAGATTTAAGTCAAATCCATATGTTCTTTTGGCCGGTAGTTATTTTACTTTATAAAGTTTTAAATATAGGTATTTTTCTTACATCTCCATCTTCCTCATTACGCCACAAATAAAGTCAATATCTGAGATATTTTCATCAGCTATATGTTCACTTCAGAACTGTATATTCTGCACATGAATTTTTTTTTTAAATGTATCGGTACTGTGATATATATATATATATATATATATATATATATATATATATATATATATATATGTATATATATACATATATATTTATTTTATTTTATTTTTTTATAAAAGAAATTTCAATCAGCATCACTGAAAATGTGACTTCAGTAACAGGCTTTCAAACCTACTGTCCATTCTAATGGACAGACACTTTAAAAAAAAATCCTGATTTAAAACGTGCAATTCTACAGTCGATTTTTAACTTCAATCTTTCTATTTTACATACAAACTATGAAATACTGGCAAAAATATATACAAAATGTAAATACACCATAGAAAATGTTGCTTGCTTCTGTGTTTGGATTGAAGTACTGCCATGCTTCTCTTCAATGTAGAGGGTTTTTTTAATATAATTACTACATGCAGAGCTTTACTGGCATTTGATTGGATGACAAACGTCCGATCTCATGGACTGCAGGCTTTAAACTAGGTGAAATTCTCCAGAAGTTAAAAAAGGGGGCTGACATGTGATGTCCATTGTAATGGACACAGGGTCTGAATGGATTAAGACGGATTAAGGTAAACGAAGTCCAACGCTTTATTGCGAATCTCTGCACCATTTCATTTTTAATCACAAACTGGGGTTTTAATCGATGACATTAATATATGAGGATTGTAGTACAATTTGCATATGAGCATGGCCAAATGTGAGATCCAGAATTGTATGTGAAGGCTGAGTATATGAGTGTATGCATCCAGCTCATGCTGGATATTATTAGTTATTATCATAATGTATAAATGTCCTGTCAGCAATGCCCACTGATCTGCAACCATTTTGAACGGTGCCATCTGGAGTGCCATGCAGACATGATAATCTCACTTTAATTACATTAGCAATGCCATCAGTTAGTGAGAGTGGAGGGCTCCCCCAAATTATAAATGATTGTATTGAGTCACATGTCAGATGTGTGTCACGGTGGCTGCAGGTGTCAGATTGATGGAAATATGATTTCCAGAAATCAAAGTTAAAAATTCACATGATCAGGATCTTTCCTGCAAGTTATGTTTTCTTTACTGGATGTTTCTGGGGCATTGTGTGTGTGTGTGTTGCATTTTGCAACTTTCAGAACTTTGGAGTCTTCTCTGAATAATGACTAACATCCGGTGTTATTTTAATACTTCATGTAGCTATTATTGTAGAATTTATTCATATTTTGAATTAGCTTCATTTTTTTTTGTTTTCATTTTTTTAATTTTAGTTTTAATGCTTGTAAGTTTTAGTAGTTTTGGAAGCGTATTGCATTCGCTTGAGGAAACAAAATCTCAGTTTTTACGAATTAATAAATGAATTATCTCAAAATTATGAGAATTTTTCATGGAATTTTTTTTTTGCTCTGTTTTTCTGAATTAACAAGTTAATTATCTCAGAATTACGAGATCATTTTTCATGGAAAAAAGTTTTGGCTCTGTTTTTCTGAATTAATCACTTGATTATCTCAAATGATGAGTAACAGAGTGAGATAAAAACGTTTTTCAAAAAAAAATATTTCTCATAATTCTGAAATAATCAACTCATTAATTCAGAAAAACAGAGCAAAAACCTTGTTTTAGAGTTAGAATTTGGAATTTTTGATTGGAATTAGAATTCTATATACCTTAGAATTGTTTGCTTCCGTAGTTTTGTTATGTTTTTATTATGTCAATTTTCTTTCTTATTTCTACCTATTTACCCATTTCTATATAATTTTTTATCTATCTATTTTCTAATTAATTGTTAGGCAACTTTTCTCATTTTCAAGATTGTTAAGGGTACCTTTTTCATCTAATATTTTATTTTATTTTATACATTTTATTTTATTAACCAAAAACTATTTTATATATTTTTAGTTAACACTTCAGCGGTCGTTGGTTGAATAATGAGAAATGGTCACGTCACTGTGAACTGTTATTGCATAAAACAATTCTTAAAAATAAAAATAAAAACTTCATCTTTTGTGTTCCACAGAGCAATATAACAGCATATGGGTTTGGAACAAAAAAAAACTTGTATTTAACCTCTGCTCTACGTAGTGATTTGGTTGCATGTCATTTGTAGGTTTCTTAGCTACTTACTGTATGAAGATATGAAAGGATTGAAGTAAAGACGGTTTAATCTAAACTCATCTTTAGCTAAGACTCTTGAAGTTTGCTGTGGTTTCTTCTCGTGTGATCCTGTTGTAGACCACAGGAGGGTGGCATTGCTACAGCGGTGTGAGATGCGTGTCTGTGAATTCAGTGTGTGTCAGAAAAGAGAAACATCCAAAATGTGTAATGACAGCCATATTGACCTTGTCTGTTCACTGCGTATCTGTGTTTGAAGAAAAGGGTGATTAGTTGAGGATAAATAATATGCGTTTTTTAGCATAGTGTTATTCAGTTGGTTCTATGGCATTCTGGTTTCTACAAATGGCTTGGTTTTACAGTAAATGGGTTATAAGCCAAAGTTTAATACTTAGGATTATGAGTTTGTTCAAATCATGAACTTTAAGTATGAGGAGTTGCGATGCTTGCATTTTGCAAACACCAATAATGACAGTCTAATATGCACATATTTCTACGTTTGTTTAGCCTGAAATAGTGTTATTGTGAGATATACTACCGTTTAAAAAATATGGGGTTGGTAAGAGTCTCTTCTGCTCTGCATTTATTTGATCAAAAATACATTAAAAAGTAATATTGTAAAGCATTATTACAAAAAAATAACTGTTGTCTATTTGAATATAGTTTAAAATGTAATGCATGCCTGTGATGCGAAGCTGAATTTCATCTTATCCTTCAGAAATCATTTTAATATGCTAATTTGCTGATCAAGAAAATCAATGTTAAAAATAGTTGTGCTGCTTAATATTTTTATGGAAACCACAGTACATTATTTTGTTTAGGGATGCACCGACTTGAAAATTTTGCCCGATACCGATAACCGATAATTCTTTTTATTTGAAAGCCGATACCCGATATATCGGCCGATAAATTGAAATCCAAATTTTTGTACAATTTTGAGAGCCTGATTACAAAAACAAAAGTCTCGCAATGATTCCAATGATGTTCTCATTATAGTGTTATGTGGCCGATATGACAGATTTGCGCTGCACATGTTGCAACGAACTGTATTTTCATTTTTTGAAGAGATTTCAATCATATTTCAAGAAATTCAAAAACATAAACAGTGCTCAACAAGTGTCTCAGCTGAAGGGAATAATACATTATTTATCAGCTTTAATATATCGGCCACATTGTCTTACCAGGCCGATAACGATAACATTAAAAATGAACATATATCGGCCGATACCGATATGCTGGCCGATATATCTGCATCCCTAATTTTGTTCAAGAGAACAGCATTTATCTGAAATAGAAATGTTTTAAAAGTCTTTAATGCTGCCTTGCTTTAATTAATAATTTTATTAATTAAATAAATAAATACAATCTTACTGACTCCAAACGTTTGAACAGTATAGTGTAGTGTATAATGTGTCATTTTTCAGATGAATATTGAAAAACAGCATTTGTAAAGACGAGTCATCGGCTTGGCACAGAAGTGGTGGTGGTGTGTGTAGTGTTTTCTCTGTCCAGTTGGTGTGTAGGTGCACTTGTTGTTTTCTTATGTGTTTATCTGACACAGTTCTGCATAGTGTTGTTAATGCTTGTTTTAAATGCTTCACTCTTTCCTAAGTAGCATTATTTTTATTATATTTTCCATACGTTGGATGAATCACTTTCCATGGATTTATTGGATAAAATTCACTCTTTTTCTTTTGAAAATGAAATGTCCACTGCCACCTTAGATAGTCAGCAGCCAGTGGTGTGGCGGTTCAAGCTCATGTCTGGTAGCCAGATGGACTGAGTTATTAGCTTTATGTCCTTGTGCAAGTCTTGATGTTGATTTTGGGCTTCACTAGAACACTTTTTCATGCTCGAATGTTCAAAAAACACATTATTTTCCCCATATTCGTCATTGTTGCGGCTCGCTCCTCTCTTCCCAGTCTGTCAGTAACGCTCGATTTAGTTCCTGTGTCTATGAAGCCCCTCCTTCTGTAAAGCTCAATGTGCTCTGATTGGTCACCTGGACCAGAGTGTTGTGATTGGTCAACTGCTCGCGTGTTTGAGAAATGCCCCGCCTCTTACCATAACCACTAGTTTCAATAAACTACTAAAGCACCAGTATATCCTTCTAGAATCTACAAACCCTTTCCTCATTATCAAGTGTTAAAAGTCAATTTCTTTGGTTAGTTTTTGCAAGCCTTAAACCTTTTGCAAGCCTTATAGGAGTCCACCCAAAACATTTAAATTCTGTCATTATTTGCTTTTTTTTTTTTTTTGCCATTGGTTATTGCATGCTTCTAATTGTCACACATACATTAGCTGAATGGGGAATGATTTATTTTCAGCGAGAATATTAGTACAGTTCTTTGCACTGTACGCAACTGTATGTTGCTGTATTGTTTGCTTGCATGCATCATGGTGAAGCACACTTTGTGTGAGATGTTTCTCTCTCTCTCTCTGTAATGGGGTTATCAATCACACCTCCAGTGCCGGCTCATAGAGGTCAGAGGTCACTGCGTCCCATTGCCAATGTCGACTGAACTCTGATTTGGCTTCGTTTTGTGGATGACAGTGAAGGTTTGTCTTATTGTCCACTCCCTAAAGAAGCAGAGATATCAATGGCCAAACAGGCATACAATGAGACAATATTATAACATTATGATGCAACTTAAAAATAAATAATATGAAAATATTTTAGGACGATGTATTTAGTAATGTATATGTGATTTTCAAATGTGTTTAGTGACTTATTTTATTATTTACTATTATTTATTTATAAGATATCATTTGCACTGTGTATAATTATTTTATATATATAAATACACACACATGCATGTATATTTAAGAAAAAAATATTATTTATATATAAAATCTTTATATTTATATATAATATAAATTATATATAAATCTATATACAGTATATACATCAAAATATTTCTTAAATATATACAAGCATGTGTGTGTGTGGATGCGATTTTGACAGCGCAAATACATATATATATACACTGTAAATAATATTGTTTTTGAAAAATCTGGAAAAAATAAGTAACTAAAATGTATTCAAAACACACACACACATTAATATAAATTCAAACAATATTATTTACTATATATATATGGTATGCTAACAATATTTTTTATTTCGTGTATATAAATAAAAAATGTTTTAAATGTGTTTTAAATGACTTTTTCATTAAAAGATATTATTTACACACTCACTCTCTCTCTCTCTTTATATATATATATATATATATATACACTGAAAATAATATTGTTTTTACGAAAAATGTCAAAAAATCTGGACAAATAAGTTCATATATTTGTCCAGCACATATATAGATATATAAATTCAAAATATATTTATATATTATACTTTATATGTATAATTTCAGCAAGAACAGACCATACATATTGTTTTTTCTGGCTCATGTTGTATATTTTAAAGTCTTCACAAATGTACTATTTTAAAATGCGCAAAATACTGTATATTATTGACTGTAGATAGATACACACTCTTGTTATACACAAGTGAGCGCGGCTCTGTCTCTGAGGCCGATCTGTTGTTTTGCCGGAGGCTGGGAAGGTATTGGACAGCTTCATTCACCCACATTTGACTTTTTCATGCAAGCATTTATGAAAAGGTCGACAAATTACTTATGACAAGTAACGCTAGTGCACTGTTGTGTAAGTACTATACATATACAGTTATCTATCCTTATACAGTCTTTACAATCAGGAGAGTAGAGCTAGTTGTGAATATATGATTCACCGCAGCTTATCTTCCAATAAGAATATATTCTGAATAGACTTTTATGTTGCTTAATGCATATACTGCATATAAAAAAGACAAAATATAATGCAAAGATATTGTGATATGTAAACATTTGCATGCAATGGATGTTTTATACAGAAATATTAACATTTGTCATTCCATCATGCCAACCTCTGAATGTACCACCACCACCACCATTTAAATGTGACTATTAGTCACGGAGTGATACAATCTGACATCACACATTCAATTGCGAGTGCTATTTCAACAACCTGCACCTGAGACTGAGCACGATGAGCCATCAACCAGACAAAATGACAGTCCAAACTGAAAATAAATGATAATCTGGGAGGAACGGGAGGGATGGGCTATAGCTGGCGATTCAAACACTGGTAGGTGAAATCCCTAAAGACATTGATCTTTATCAATCTGTCTGAATAGACCTGTACACTCTTAGAAGAAATGGTTCTATTTAGAACCAGAAATGGTTCCATCCCCCGCTTCATATATGGAACTCCAAAATGGTTCTATATAGAACCATTTTTTTGGTAAAAGGTTCTATTGGCCAAGTATGGTTCTATATAGAACCCAGAGGAACCCTTTTTTTAAGAGTGTATAGAACCTTTTAGGGGTTCCAAATACGTAGTGCTGATAGAACCTTTTAAGGTTCTATATAGAAGTGAAGGCTGATTCTTATGCGGATTATGTGATCTCCAGGCCTCAGGCTGAATCCTTTTTTCCCCGAGTGCCAAGTGGTTTTCTCCAGCTGATCTGGTGTGTGAGTGTGTGTGGTCTGTCTGTCTGTCAACATGCATATAAATGGTTTGAAGTGCTTGACCTTTTATCATGACCATTCTCTGTCTGTTCCAACCCTGCTCACCCCCGAGCGCACATTCATATGCATTAGATATTGTGTGGGCCAGCGCATTTCAAAACGTCCGCGGCCTGTCAGGTTACAGGGGAAAATATGATCTGCACCATTTTGGTGGAAATGAACCGCAATAACAACTCTATGGAAGCAAGTTTATGAGGACGCTTGTTCAAGGAACTTTTTAGCTATCAAAGCTTATTTTGAATTATAAACGTACAGCATCACTGTTGTTATTCTTTTCTGAGCAATCGATGTTATGCCTTGTGTGTGTAAACGTGATTTCTGCATGAACAACAACCCAATTTCTTCAAAAGATTACTTTTATGTTTGAGTATTATTGAGAATTGAATTATATTATGTGCGTTAGAGTAGTGTTATTTTAGGATCCTTGCAATGTTTTGAATGACTTTTGTTTTACGTTAGTTTGTTGTGTTTTTTGTCATTATTTGTAGTAATTTCTTTTTAATAAATGTATGTATTAGGAACCCCATACTAATACTGTGTTTGACCCCCTTTCGCCTTAATTCTACGTGGCATTGATTCAACAAGGTGCTGAAAGCATTCTTTAGAAATGTTGGCCCATATTGATAGGATAGCATCTTGCAGTTGATGGAGATTTGTGGGATGAAGCTCCCGTTCCACCACATCCCAAAGATGCTCTATTGGGTTGAGATCTGGTGACTGTGGCGGCCATTTTAGTACAGTCAACTCATTGACATGTTCAAGAAACCAATTTGAAATGATTCATGGTGCATTATCCTGCTGGAAGAAGCCATCAGAGGATGGGGACATGGTGGCCATAAAGGGATGGACATGGTCAGAAACAATGCTCAGGTAGGCCGTGGCATTTAAACGATGCCCAATTGGCACTAAGGGGCCTAAAGTGTGCCAAGAAAACCATTACACCACCACCACCAGCCTGCACAGTGGGAACAAGGCATGATGATCCATGTTCTCATTCTGTTTACGCCAAATTCTGAATGTCTCAACAGAAATCGAGACTCATCAGACCAGGCGACATTTTGTCCAATTTTGGTGAGTTCTTGCAAATTATCGCCTCTTTTTCCTATTTGTAGTGGAGATGAGTGGTACCCGGTGGGGTCTTCTCCTGTTGTAGCCCTTGTGGCACCAACAACCATGCCACGCTCAAAATTGCTTAAATCCCCTTTCTTTCCCATTCTGACGTTCAGTTTGGAGTTCAGGAGATTGTCTTGACCCCTAAATGCATTGAAGCAACTGCCACGTGATTGGTTGATTAGATAATTGCATTAATGAGAAATTGAACAGGTGTCCTTAATAATCCTTTAGGTGAGTGCATATTTTTATTTTAGTTTAGTTTTAGTTGTTTTGTGGGCTCTACCGTTAGCTGATTATTTTCCTCATATTCTCCATTGTTGCGGCTCCTCTTTTGTTCAGTAACGCTGTGTTTAGTTCCTTGTGCTCTAATTAGTCATTGGATAATAAAATGTCCATCGTACTCACACACACTTCAGAATCTCACCGGTAGTAGTAGGTCATCCGGGTACCTTTTGCCCCGACTTTTAAGAGTACTGTGAATTCAGACATACTTCTTTTGACACATACTGTTTTTCGTGTGCTGTATAGGAGGGAAGTATGTGATTTCAGATGCAGCCCACAAGTTTCCACACATTACTAACTAACTCAACCAGGCCCTGTCCCTTTATTCTGCGTATGAATGATTTAAATGAGGAACATTGTGACGTGTTTGTTCCCGGAAGAAAACTCAAGACTACAATGGAGGCGTTTCAGGGAGTTTAGAAACACTGAGAATAACTCCCACTGGAGGGGCTTGTGCTTTATAACTTTGCAGACCTTTTTCATGCTCAAACAGCAACATTACACACTAAAAAAATGAAAAAAAAAAAAAAAGTAGAGCCAGACTGATATATCGGCAGGCCGATATTATCGGCCGATATAACACAGTCTCATCCCAAAAAGTCATATAACTGACGTTTTGGGACGTATTTTGACCATACGTCAATATCCGCCTTTTTAGGGTCCCCTTAAACGTCGGTAGATGGCGATCCCGGGCCGTCATACAACTGACGCTTTACCTTTAACGTCAGTTAGGTGACGGGTTAGGTTTAGGGTTAGGTTTATGGGGTAGAGTTAGGATCCCATAACCTCATCTACCGACGTTTAAGGGGGTCCTAAAAAGGCGAATATTGACGTATGGTCAAAAGACGTCCCAAAACGTCAGTTATATGACGTCTTGGGATGAGACCGGGTTGGCCGATATTAGGCATTTTCCAAACTATCGGTATTGGCAGTTATAATGGCCGATAAATGAATATTTCAAAATTAAAATAAAAACGGGCGAAACTCGTTTGAACCATGTCATGAGTGTTGGAGTTGTAGAGTTTGTCCACCAGAGGGCACTCTACACAGTCGTTGACTATACTGACTATCATGTCCAGTTTTGCTGCTGTTGAATAAGCCGAGAGTGAAGCGGAATTAGCTAATAGTAGTTACGTTATGTTGTTACAGTGTAGTTGACTGACTGTCCTTTTAACTTTTGACAATGTGACTGAAGTATTTCTTTAATAGCGCGTGACAGTTATAGCAATGACACATATCATCTCTTATCATCGTTTCTGAAATAAAAAAAAAATAATAATAAAATATCGGCCGATATATCGGAATATTCAAAATATCGGCTTTCAAAATCCTTTATCGGCCGGGCTCTAAAAAAAAAGTGGTTTTAGTTTTAGTTAGGCCTATATTAGCCCTGCTTCAGTGTGCATCACATGTTCTCCATCTCACACCATGGCAAAATCCAGACTTAGTGTCAAAATGTATGTAAGTTATTCCACTGTAACCCGTCTGACCTACATTAGCTGGTGTCTTTTGCTTTCTGACAGCGCGCTAATGCAGTGTGGAGGACATGTGCGCTCAAAACCAGAGGATTATTACGCTTCACAAAAGTCTTTACGTTATGCTGATCTTCATTTCCATTTGTTTGCAGATGTTTTATATGGAAACTTCCTCGAAAATGAGAATTTATCTGCCCTTTTTCCTTCATTCCATCAAACGCACAAGGAACTTGTTCAAGCAGATTTATGTGAGAAATCAAGTGCTGGTTAAATCCATGAACTGATTTAGTTACTAGATCTACATGCATTGAGCAATGCAATAAAATTACAACCATAATTATTCATACGATTTGAAGATGGGTTAATCATGTAAAAATAAGAGTTGTGCATATTATTTTAGTTTAGCCATGATAAGCGACCATCTGGATCACTGCATAACCTGTTATCCCAGTTTACAGTTTTTAATCACATATTGCTGGTGATTTTAGCAGGCTAATCTTTAGTTTGTAGAACCAAGTCTAAATAAAAGCTATTTGGGGATTTTTCAAAAATTCTATTATTTAGAAAAGCAATAGCACACGTCAATACGTCATCATACACTGTAAAAAAAACAGTAAACTACTGGCAGCTGTGATAGCCAGCATTATACCGTAAAAATACAGCGTGTTACTGTTAATGTTTAAACCGCTATATGCTGTTAAATTACAGTTTCATACTGTAGCTGATAAAACAGTATGTAGCTGTTAATTTCAAAAACAGTAACATACCGTATTTTTATGGTTTAATGCTGCCAACCACAGCTGCCAGTAGTTTACCGTTTTTTAAAGTGCACAATATCTGTCCGGGGGCAAAATATGTGCCAATGTTTGATTCTTATAAGGATAAGTTGTTCGTTTTTGATCTCTAAGCCAAAATATGAGTGTTGTTGATGCTTTCTTTTATGCCTTAGATTAAAATCTATCGATTTAACCTTACAGTATCAACTGTTTTCATTGTGAGGGGTTATAAAAAATATTTTTTGAGATTTTAATACTGAATTTTTAAGTTCACAGATTAATTTACACATGCACTCTATGGAATATAAAACAAGCACTTCATTTTTTATTTTTTTTTAATCTCGAGGCTTAAACGATTTCACTCAACCAAATGTTTCCACAATTCATTCTCTCCTTGAGATGAAACACAGCAGCTTGTAATTAACCTCTTTCAGGAGAAACATGGCTAATGATTAAAAGACCTCGTTGAGAACATCCTCACATAAAGCAGAAAGACAGGCGAATGTGAACATGCTCCTCGTGGATTCCCACACTCTTTGTTAACGTTCGGATCCTTGGTTAATGTTTGACACATAACAGAGCACAAGCCTATTAATGAGAATATTAGAAAAGTTGAAAAGTGTTTTTTTTTGTTTTTTTGCGCTGGAAGGAGAGAGAGCAAAGATTAATTTGGCCCATGGTTGGTCTGCCTCACTCGTAAATTGCAAAGTTTCCAGTGAGCTGGGATAATGAGCTCTACACGCCTGTCAAGTTGCTTGTCATATGCAGTAATTAATGCTGAGGAGGACTTTACACCAAATGGAGGCAAATGCACACACACACATATATATATATATATATATATGAAGAGTTCAGATGCAAAAGCCTCTAAGTGCCATTTGAAATTTTCTTCTAAAATGATCATTTTTATCAAGCTTGTATATTTAAGTTCAGTGATTTCACTTAAATAACAATTAATAGATAATCTTCATTGTCATTTAAGTGAAATTACTGAACTTAAATATACAAGCTTGATAAAAATGGTCATTTTAGAAGAAAATTTCAAATGGCATTTAGAGGCTTTTGCATCTGAACTCTTCATATATATATATATATATATGTGTGTGTGTGTGTGTGTGTGTTAAAATATATATATATATATATATATATATATATATATGCGAGTGTATATATATATATATATGCAAAACAAACTCACTAAAAATCATATTTTGTGCTTTTAGCTCATTTAAAGAGACAGTGGCAAATATGGACAAACTCAGCCATTGGGTTAAATGTTTAAATTAAAATTTTAACCCTACATTTGGGTTTGTCAATATTTGACCCAAATTTGGGCTAAAACAACCCAGCATTTTTTAGAGAACCCAAATTTGGGTCAAATATGGAAAAACCAAAACATTGGGTTGAAAATGTAATAAAAAAATAGAGTTGAAATTTGATTAAAATATATAATTCAATTTTTAACCCATCATTTGGATTTGTCCATATTTGACCCCAAATTTGGGTTCAAACAACCCAGCATTTTTTAGAGTGTAGCATAAATCAGAACATTATACTGGGTTAAATAAACAACCCAACAGGCTAGGTTAAAATAATACTGTATTTGACCCAGCAGTGGGTTACAAAACAACCCAAATTGAATTATTGTAAGTTATTTTTTCAACCCAACAGTATTTAGAGTGTAGAATATGCTTTAATGTGATACAAATGTTTTTGTGCTCTGCAAAAGAAGGAAAGTCATGCAGGTTTGGATTGACATCGGATGAACAAGCACATGGTGATGACAGGATTGAACCGTTGTTCTGCAGAGATATTGCATTTTTTTATTTCAGTAATGATTGTGTTGTGTGTTCATTTCCTCATCTAAGCACATGATAAATCCCTCTCCTGATTTTATTCCTCATAATGCTGTTTTCCTGAGAATTTTGTTTGCCATTATAATATACATGTCTAATAGGCACGCTCACCCTTCTCTACAGCCCATTATCACGGGCGCCATTTATCTCTCTAATGTTTCTTTTGTTTCGCCCACAAGTGTTGCCAGGTCAGTCATTTGTTTAGCAAAATAAATGAAGTTTGTTTCTGTGCACCTTTTATTTATAGCTGGAGGAGGTGAAAAGTAGTCTTTCTTGTTCCCCGCAACCGCAGCTTTCACGCAAGCCATGAATATTAAAATCATTTGCTTTCTGCAGGTTTGCTGAGTGGGGGGAAATTTATTTTTCACCCCGCTACAATGTATTATTCATCGGCGCACGTAAATAATGCATGACTGGTTCTCTGAGAAAATGAACCCTTCCCCTCTGAACCCGCACGGCAGTCTGGCTCTCGATACACAATTATGCCCCTCGATTAATGAGCTTATTAATACTGCAATTGGCTTAAATACTCTGTGTCTTGGGGAGCCATCGATTAGAGTCTTAATTAAGGAGATTAATTATGAGTGTGTTTAGCATGTTTGCTGACAATGCAAATATTATTGTTTTGTTAGACACTGGTTATGTGTAATACATCACCAAGACATGCACAAAAATGAGCTTGATTCCACAGAAAAATCTAGAAAAACACTTTATCAGTACTGTAAAATATTCTTAATAACATTTTAAGCATTATTATTTTTTTTGTTATAAAGCATTGCATGCAACTCACAACAAATAATAGCAAATCACATGACTAATAAGAGTAATAAATAACATTGAAAATGCTTGAATGAAGGTGATTCATATTGCATTCACTTGAAGAAAAAAATCTATTCTGTTTTTATGAATTAACGAGTTAATTTTTCATGAGAAAAAAAAAATTTGCTCTGTTTTTCTGAATTAATGAGTTAATTTTTCATGAGAATTTTTTTTTGCTCTGTTTTTCTGAATTAATGAGTTAATTTTTCATGAGAAAAAAGTTTTTGCTCTGTTTTTCTGAATTAACGAGTTAATTTTTCATGGATTTTTTTTTTTTGCTGTGTTTTTCTGAATTAATGAGTTAATGTTTCATGAGAAAAAAAATATTTTGCTCTGTTTTTCTGAATTAATGAGTTAATTTTTCATGAGAAAAAAAATTTTTGCTCTGTTTTTCTGAATTAATGAGTTAATTTTTCGTGAGAAAAACAGAGCAAAAAAAAAAATCCATGAAAAATTAACTCGTTAATTCAGAAAAACAGAGCAAAATATTTTTTTTTCTCATGAAAAATTAACTCGTTAATTCAGAAAAACAGAGCAAAATATTTTTTTCTCATGAAAAATTAACTCATTCATTTAGAAAAACACAGCAAAATATTTTTTTTCTCATGAAAAATTAACTCGTTAATTCAGAAAAACACAGCAAAATATTTTTTTTTCTCATGAAAAACTAACTCGTTAATTCAGAAAAACACAGCAAAAACTTTTTTTCTCATGAAAAATTAACTAATTAATTCAGAAAAACAGAGCAATTTTTTTTTCTCATGAAAAAATTAACTCGTTAATTCAGAAAAACAGAGTAGATACTTTTTTCTTCAAGTGAATGCAATACGCCTCCGTAGATTCATGCTATTTAGTTATAAACCAATGGTTTCATCATTTATTTTGCCATTAAATCACATGTTTTGTCTTTTTTTCTCTTCAGGAAACTCATAAGAGAGTAGCGACATTAATAGTGGAGCTCAAGATATTGTGAAGAATGTAACCGGAGAACACGCAAGACCTGGATCTGCATTATCACATGCAAGCAGTTGTGTTATGCTAATGAAACACCTGTTTGTTCAGAGACGGTAAGCTTGTCTACTTGTATCAGTTCTTTCCTCAAGCCTGATTTGGATGTTCCTCCTCATCTCATGCATCGTGTAGATTTTGCAATGCTATACTCTGAAAAAAGCACAAAAATACATATTTTGGATGAAATATTGTTTGTTTGAACTATTTTATCAGTTTTCAGTGTGGCATGAATGATATTTAACATTTCTCTTACTCTGTCCATGTAACTAAGTCCACTGAAGTCACAATCCTCAGAGCTCAAATGATAGCTTTGCTAAGATAAACATGACAATCAAAGCCGGGTTAATGCACCGAGGTCCCAAAACCCATTGAACATAATGTATTCTGTGTAAATCAGTGCAGATACAGTCCCAGTGTTCAGCAACAGAAGGGGGACCATCATCTCTAACTCAGTTTTTACTCTCTACATTCCCCATTCATCATAATAATCATAATCATTAGTTTTACTCGCGCTGCCTGAGGATTACAAGCACATCTCATCTTACTACAGGGGTTTAAGACCTGCGAGGAAACACTGGGAAAGAGCGTTAAACAAAACAAGACAAAGAATAATGAAAAGAAAGGTGTGTGGGATCAGCCGATATTATTGTATTATTGTTGCCAACAGATGAAAGATGCTCACTTTTACTGTTTATCTGCATCAGATTCGAGCATTTCAACACATTTTGTCTGTGTTTGTATTAAACATACTGTACACCAAGAGAGAAAACCATTTATTCATTTAGCAGACACTTTTATCCAAAGCAACTTACAAATGCAGAATCTGCCACGGCGTAATATATTCATACTAATATATGGCACGCTTTTTAGAAAGACTAGGAAAGCAGAAGAGAGGACTAAAAACTTTGAAGACTTTATAGGCAAACTTCATTTGTGCTTCAAAAAAACAAAACCAATGTATTACTGCAAAGAAATTTGGGTAACGCTTCCTTTTACAGTCCAGTTACCCATGTAAATACTATGTACTTATTTTAGGAACTACAATTACTGGGTAATAACTAGTTCTAACCCTGTACCATGTACTTGCCTTATTAGCCAGTACTTCTAGGTAAGTACACTGTAAGTACTGTACTGTAAAAGTAAGCGTTACCGAAACTTGCTCTTGTTAATACAGATACTCAAGTCTAATTCAAATGTCCCTCAGTTGTGCCATCCTTTCCTCCGCAGTTATGCCCCTTACATTCTTTTTATCAGGGTTAGTAAACTTAACTTGAGAGCAAGAGGAAGTGATGTGTGATGAAAAGAAAGGTAAACCAAGGTAATTATCACTTTGACGTGGTGGAAATGACTTATTAGGCTATGATGATTTGTAAAGAAAAATGGCAGAATTCTCCCATGAAGCATGTGCAGGCCTTTAGACACTGTTAATAAACAAATGAAACTAGGTGAGTAAAGTTTGATGACAAACTTTGATGTTGGCTTGACAAAGTCATGTAGGTCTGAAAGTTTAAAGTAACTTTGAAAAGCTGAAAGATTGAAGTTTATTCAGAGAAAGTCAAAAATTATACTAGTATGTTGTTAGCGTGATTAAAATGTTGTTAGCATGTTGCTACCATGTTGTTAGGATAATTGAATACATTTTTAGCATTTTGTTATCATGATTTTAAATGTTTTCAGCATGGCACATTGCTTTTAACATTTTGCTAGCATGAGTTAACATGTTGCTTGCATGATTTAACATTTTGCCAGCATGAATTATCATGTTGCTTGCATATTTTAGCACCAATTGCCAGAGTGAACTAACATGTTTTAGCACATTCCCAGATAGCAAACTGACATTGAATCAAAGTGGAAACGACGTCTCTCATGACGTTGAAACAACGTTGATTTTGCTCATCGAATTAACGTTGAACCAACGTCAGACGCGGCATTCTTCAAAGCTAAATGAAAATCGAAAATTGGTTTGCTTTCATAACGTTGAAACAACGCGTTGATTTCAAGTTGATTTTCCGTCAGTTTTGAAAGAATGACGCGTCTGACGTTGGTTCAACGTTAATTCGATGAGCAAAACAATGTCAGATCAACGTTGTTTCGATGTCATATTTCCACGTTGATTCAATGTCAGTTTGCTATCTGGGTTGATAACATTGTTTAGGCCTAATACTTGCTACATGAATTAGCAAGTTTTAACACATTGCTAACATGAATTATCATGATGCTAGCATGTCTTAGCATATTGTTAGCATGAATTCGCATGGTGTGTGTTGACTTGAGTTAGCCTGATATGACATGCTTAAGCACTTTGATAGCATGAATTATCATTGCTAGCATGTATTAGCTTGTTTTTAACATTGTCATGTTGTTAGCATGTTTTAGCATGTTGATAGCATGAATTATAATTTTGCTAGCATGTCTTAGCTTGTTTTTAACATTAATTGTCATGTTGTTAGCATGTTTTAGCATGTTGATAGCATGAATTATGCTTGTTTTTAACATTAATTGTCATGTTGTTAGCATGTTTTAGCATGTTGATAGCATGAATTATCATTTTGCTAGCATCTCTTAGCTTGTTTTTAACATCAATTATCATGTTGGTAGCATGTTTTAGCATGATGATAGCATGAATTATCATTTTGCTAGCATGTTATAAGCATGAATTATCATGTTGCCAGCATGTTTTAACAATTTTTTTTGCATTTTTTAACACATTGCTAGCATGTTTTGTCAAGCCAACGTAAAAAAAAACTAAAGAAGGAAAGTAACTTTAAAGGGTTCTGTCAGGCACTTTATATAGAACCATACCATTTCAGGGGTTCCCATCATGATTTAGTTTTAATTTTGTTATAATTAATTTGTAATTTTAATGAAATTGTGTGCATTAAGCAGTTCGTAAACATAATTTATCACTAGGAAAAATTCAATAACCCATTAAAATTAAAGTATAATGCAATTCTCCTTAATTAGAACCTTTTTGGTATAATTAGTTCTTTTTAAAATTGAGTCAAGAATTTTAGGTAGAACCTCATTGAATGTTTCTGTTCTAAGAGTGTAGTTAGAGTTGGAAATAAATTAAAGGCCCACTGAAGTGAATGCGCTGTGTTGTGTAATGCGTTGAAACAGCAAGCCAAGGCGGGACATACTGAATGGCTCCTCCCCCTTTTCATATAGCCAATAGTTTACCTCACAGGCAGCAAGTCGTACTTGACAGCGAATCCGAGCACTGACGATACGTTGGATTCAATAGTAGAGTAGAGCTGTGAATAAATTAATTCTTAACAAACATACAGTTGGACAACGGAATAAACTCGAGCGTTTGAGCAACCGAACACACATTTCCAACCCATATTGCTCCATCCGTGATGTGTGTATTTAATTATAGAAAAGGGGGCGGAGCTTTAGATTATAGAGAGCATTTGATTGGACAGAAGATCTGATGAGAAGCCGCGGTGATGTCATAAAAATCCGTTTTAGCGGAAGTGAGAGGCTGCAAGTTTTTAGTGTTTTACTCAATTTTGTCATTGTTGTGGATCACACAAGCTCCTTCTAAAAAACTTTTTTTTTTTTATCTTCCATAAAGTCCAAAAGTGCCCTAATGAAGAGATGCTGGTATTAACGGATAGGAAGCACCTGTCCGGCTCCCGCTTGAGATCATCCGTGTTAATGCTCGTCTCCGCGGCTGATGAGCGCTTGAGCCTCCGTCTGTCTGGAAAGAGCAGATGGCGAGCCGTGAAATTTTATGAAACGGTTACGCTGGCAACAGTGATTGGTGAAGTAGCATCTGAAGGGAAGATGGCACATTAGCAGCACTCGCAGGTGCTACAGTCTGCCAGTAATAACATCACAGAAAAAAAAATCAATTACAAGCAAACGATGAACACCATCCCAGCTGAAATGAATCAGTGTTTATGAGCGACTTGTCCCTAGAAGGCCTTTAAATTTCTCCGAACACACATGAATGCTAATAAGCTGACACTTACTGCAGAGAAAACCACTACAGTACCGCTCAAAAGTGATCTTTCATAAATCTCATGCTGATTTGCTCCTCAAGAAACTTTTCTTATAGCTTGTTTTCACGTGACGTCATGCCACTGCGTTGCCATGGCGCGAAACGGAGATGGAAGGCAGGATGTGATTTTCTATATTAGGAAGCACTATAACACACTCAAAATGCCTATGTTTTGCGTCGTTTATGGTTGCTCAAATCGATCAAAACACGAGAAGTTTTTATCGTGTGCCAAAAGTTGTTGTTCATAAGGGGGGAAAGGAAAATACAAGAAATTGACAGAAAAACACCGGGGAAAATGCCTTGCAAACGTACGTCTGCGGTCGGGAGGAACCGAATGGGAAAATGCCTGTGTGTGTGCAGTGATCACTTTGTCCAATGTGAGTTTAAGGACAACTCCGGCGCTAAATGAACCTTAAGTCTAATTACACATTGCTACCTAATCAACCGTTATCTGAGATTTGTTTTCATGATTGCTGAATGTAAATAGTTTTATCTCTAAAAACAGTTTAGCCTATAGACGAATCCGGCGAAACTACCGGAAGTAAGCGGGCGCCATTACTGAGCTGTTGCTGGGTAGCGTTGCGCCATTGCCTCCTATTGTTTTAGTTTCAACTTGCGTCCACTGGAATAAACAGCCCGCGATTTACGACTGTCACTAACGTTACAACGTTATCCCTTGTATAATGTCGAGTGGGTAAACAGTTTCCGTTATAAATTGTTTCAATGGTGGCAGTAAAATTTCAATTTTGAAGAGAAAACATTGTGAATACCCCGTGTCGACTGCCCCTGTCTGGAGCCGTACGGTTTACAAAGATTTCCTGGGCGAGTACAAGACGCGGACATTCGCGTATAATAACAATTATTTAATGACATAAGTAAAAAAATATAATAAATGTGTGATATAGTGATCAGCAAAATCTCCTCTCTTGTTATTTTTTCTATTCAATTTACATGCTATGGTCATTAAATGGCTTTCCTGAGCTGAATGTAACGTTATGTGACATAATTGTTCTCCTGCTGTTATATTGACCTCTTTCCATGGTTTAAAAACAGTAGTTGGTCGATATTATGTATACTTTCTAGCTGTAACGTTGCCTTACCCATGCCCGTTGCAATGTAAAAATGAGATAAATAATGGACACAAATGAAAAACATGAAATTGTTTATTTGATTTCATTTATTTATTTATTGTTGCCAAATGGACAGATCGTTTTATAGTTTCCTCGGTAGCAAACGTTAGCCTAGCTTGCTTGCCAAGCTATTTTCATAAATAATCTGTAAGATCGTTTGTACCTTCATCTGTGAGTGGAGGCCAATGTCTAACATCATCAACCCAACAAGTCTGCCTGGCTGTAGCTGTCATCAAGGGTGCGTTATCACCTTATCTCCGAGGTTTGTTTACATACCGGTGCATATGTCTATGCCGGTGTAACAGCTCAGTAATGGCGTCGCCACAAGATGGCAGCCTACACAAGAACGCTCGTCGGATTCGTCTATAACGCTAGTATAATGCTAGTATATAGGGCATAGAGTAATGATGACAAATAAAATCGCTTGTTATTACCACTAACAAGGTTTAAAATAGCCCCACAGTAACACGACAGCATTATAAGGGTCCCTACATTCAAACCGAAGCATTGAGAACTTTGTCAGTGTCCATACAGTTTAATAAGAAGATATTTTATACACACAGTCAACTTCGCGAATACAGGAAGAAGCCATCTTGGAAAAATAGTCTGGACCAGTCGATCTACGAACGCCGATCCAAGTGCACTGATGAGATGTGAATAAGGTGATAAGGTGAGCGCGAACAGTAGGCTACGTGTACATATTGAAGAGAAGTAAACGGTTCGTGTTTGTGTTTCAGACCATATGAGATTCTGCACAGTTCAGCGCACTTGGATCGGTGTTCGTAGATCGACTGGTAGAGACTATTTTTCCAAGATGGCTTCTTCCTGTATTCGCGAAGTTGACTGTGTGTATAAAATATCTTCTTATTAAACTGTATGGACACTGACAAAGTTCTCAATGCTTCGGTTTGAATGTAGGGACCCTTCCCAGATAGCAAACTGACATTGAATCAACGTGGAAATATGACATCGAAACAACGTTGATCTGACATTGTTTTGCTCATCGAATTAACGTTGAACCAACGTCAGACGCGTCATTCTTTCAAAACTAACGGAAAATCAACTTGAAATCAACGCGTTGTTTCAACGTTATGAAAGCAAACCAATTTTCGATTTCATTTAGCTTTGAAGAATGCCGCGTCTGACGTTGGTTCAACGTTAATTCGATGGGCAAATCAACGTTGTTTCAATGTCATGAGAGACGTCGTTTCCACGTTGATTCAATGTCAGTTTGCTGTCTGGGTTGTTATGCTGTCGTGTTACTGTGGGGCTATTTTGAGCCTTTTTAGTGGTAATAACAAGCGATTTTTATTTGTCATTACTCTATGCCCTATATACTAGCATTATACTAGCGTTATAGGCTAAACTGTTTTTAGAGATAAAACTATTTACATTCGGCAATCATGAAAACAAATCTCTGATAACGGTTGACTAGGTAGCAATGTGTAATTAGACCAAAGGTTCATTTAGCGCCGGAGTTGTCCTTTAATACATTATTTATGTGGCTGATAATTACATTATTCGGGTGTTTAAATACACTTATGTGGCTGTTTGTGTAACGTACCAGTTTCAGAATTTTGTAAAGTCAACGTATGTCTGTAAGACGAGTTAGTTGCTGATCTCTCAAATCTCTCAATCCAGTTGAAAATCGGTCCTCTTCATAACGTAAGGATCACGTCCAACATATGTTTCGATTTTCTGTTTATATATTTCTCTTGTAATAGCGTCTAAAGTAGTAAAGTACGGATTTTCCTCCATCTCGTCCATTGCGCTGTAGGCCTATGTTCTTTGCATTTTCTTTGTAGTTAGATGCTGTTTATAGTGGCAGATTCAAGTGATCGGTTGATGTGCGTTTTAACATCGCTGAGAAAATTCCCGCTCCTCCGTGAGAGATACGAGACCGGTGCGTCTCACAGGTGTCGCTCATCGGTAATCACGCCACCGGCCTCGCGCCGTTCTCCCGCGGCCCTCACTCGTCCCGCTCGCCACAGGAAACATGATGAATGGCGACTGTAGAACGCAAAAGCCCAATCCCGGACATTTCGGGCGATCTCGAAACACATTTTCGGGCAGACTCATCACGAGACTCACTAGTAGTAGCCTAGACTTGTTGTTTAACGAATGCGCTCTGTCACCGGTAGGCGTGGCCTCCTAGTGCAGCGAGTGCATTCTGGGAGTTATTGTCTTTCATCCACATAAGCCAAAAATACATTGTCTGGCTTTTCTCAGTCTAGAAAGCTCCAAATTCAAAAATAATTTCACATTTCTTCAACATAAATGACCCATTTTAAATACACACTCATCTTTCCAGAGGTGAAGTATCCCTTTAATTTTTTAGTGAATTCCCGCTTCCTGTCATTTATTGGAAAATTCAAATTCAACTTCCTATCTGTTTTGGCCAATGCCATTCCTATTGACACACTCTCATTGAAGAGGAGCAGAGTTTTGACCTCCTTTTTTGCTCCTCTGATAGACATGATCCTGGTTTGTAAAATTAGCCTGGATCACGCCATTGTCTGCATATGTCGGCTTGAGCTAACCCGTCTTATTTAGGAACGCCGAGGTCAGGGTGAGACGCACGTCTATCCCAGAGTGCTTGGGAACGCTTGCGCGTTTAATTCAGATGCATGGCTCTGATTTCAGGAGGGATTACGTCCGTCTGCTGGATGAACCACACCTTGCTCTCATAACATTTAAACACTTTCCCGACTGGAGCCAAAAATACATTTTCTGGCTTTTCTCAGTCTAGAAAGCTCCAAATTCAAAAATAATTACACATTTCTTCGACATAAATGACCCATTTTAAATACACATTCATCATTCCGGAGGTGAAGAATCCTTTTAACTAATCAGCACCAAGCCAGCTGATTTCATCCTAATGAAGCCCCGCCCCTTTCCAGCGCTGCACTTGTTGTGTGAGAAGATGTATGAAGATCTTAGGGATTTATAAATGAGCCGCTCGTTTGCAAATCTTCCCGGTCTACTGACATTTAATATGAAGCCGCTTAAAACTGTAGCTACAGTGCTCATGATAACTTTCGTTAATAAGTAAATCCACTTCCACAGCCAATCAGACTACTTTTCGACAGCGATGCCATAGAAATATACAGAGCTAGTTCAAACACAAAATACTAAAGATCCACTTGTTTCTCTGGCAAGTATAAGCTACAGTTTTTGCCGTGAATGATAAAAATTGCTAAAAATAAATTTCATCACTCACTGAATCTCATCTTTTGTCCATATATATATATCATATAAATCTTTTTTCCAGCCCCACAAACTCATTATTTTGGCAATCATCTTCATCTTCTCCTTCAGGATATTGAAGCTAAAAAATGGCCTTGAGCGCAGCCTTACCGACAGATGCTGATCGTATCATTTGTGGGGCCGTTTTTCTCTGAAGACGAGACCCCGTGGCCGTCTTTATCCCTGATGAGTTTCACAGGGCGGTTCTGTTCAGCGGTGACTGATTGGATCTTCTTCCATCGGATCTGGTGGTCATTCATTGCTGGTCTTGGCAGGAATGGAAGATCCCGTAGAAATGAGGGGTCAAGAAGAGGTTAGTCTACAGTGCTGATCAAATGCCCTTTTTGTGTAGATGTGAGTAAAAGTGACTTCTCCAACACACAGCTAAACATCTCAAGTGCTCGCTGAGGTCAGTATTTAGCACAGGTCCACTTATTTACGGTTACCGATTATACATTTTGGAATAATTAAATGTTTTTGAAAGAACTCTAACTTAGGAAACTCTAATAAATGCTCGGGGTAGTTTCAACTCAAATTTGGGTGAAATATGTACAAACCTATACATTTTTGTTTTTTTAATAAATTTTTAGCCCATTGTTTGGGTTTTTTTCATGTTTGACCCAAAGTTGGGTTAAAACAACCCAGCATTTGCTTACCAAGACTGCATTTGATCAAAAGTACAGTAATATTGTTACAATTTAAAATAACTTTTGTTCTATTTAAATATATTTTAAAACGTAATTTATTTCTTTGATCAAAGCTAAATTTTCAGCATCATTACTCCAGTCTTCAGTGTCACATGATCCTTCAGAAATCACTCTAATATGATGATTTTGATGCACAAGAAACATTTCTGATTATTACACTCTAAAAATGCTGGGTAGTTTTAACCCAAATTTGGGTCAAATATGGACAAACCCAAACATTGGGTTAAAAATGTCATTAAAAAATCTAACCCAGTGGCTGGGTTTGTCCATATTTGACCCAAAGTTGAGTTAAAACAACCCAGCATTTGCTTACCAAGACTGCATTTGATCAAAAGTACAGTAATATTATTACAATTTAAAATAACTTTTGTTCTATTTAAATATATTGTGAAACGTAATTTATTTCTTTGATCAAAGCTGAATTTTCAGCATCATTCCTCCAATCTTCAGTGTCACATGATCCTTCAGAAATCATTATAACATGATGATTTTGATGCACAAGAAACATTTCTGATTATTACACGCTAAAAATGCTGGGTTGTTTTAACCCAACTTTGGGTCAAATATGGACAAACCCAAACGTTGGGTTAAAAATGTAATTAAAAAAATGTAACCCAATGGCTGGGTTTGTCCATATTTTACCCAAAGTTGGGTTAAAAAAACCCAGCATTTGCTTACCAAGACTCCATTTGATCAAAAGTACAGTAATATTATTACAATTTAAAATAACTTTTGTTCTATTTAAAAATATTTTAAAACGTAATTTATTTCTTTGATCAAAGCTGAATTTTCAGCATCATTCCTCCAATCTTCAGTGTCACATGATCCTTCAGAAATCATTATAACATGATGATTTTGATGCACAAGAAACATTTCTGATTATTACACGCTAAAAATGCTGGGTTGTTTTAACCCAACTTTGGGTCAAATATGGACAAACCCAAACGTTGGGTTAAAAATGTAATTAAAAAAATGTAACCCAATGGCTGGGTTTGTCCATATTTTACCCAAAGTTGGGTTAAAAAAACCCAGCATTTGCTTACCAAGACTGAATTTGAATAAAAGTACAGTAATATTATTACAATTTAAAATAACTTTTGTTATATTTAAAAATATTTTAAAACATAATTTATTTCTGTGATCAAAGCTGAATTTTCAGCATCATTACTCCAGTCTTCAGTGTCACATGATCCTGCAGAAATCATTATAATATGATGATTTTGATGCACAAGAAACATTTCTGATTATTACACTCTAAAAATGCTGGGTTGTTTTAACCCAACTTTGGGTCAAATATGGACAAACACAAACGTTGGGTTAAAAATGTAATTAAAAAAATGTAACCCAATGGCTGGGTTTGTCCATATTTTACCCAAAGTTGGGTTAAAACAACCCAGTATTTGCTTACCAAGACTGCATTTGATCAAAAGTACAGTAATATTATTACAATTTAAAATAACTTTTGTTATATTTAAAAATATTTTAAAACATAATTTATTTCTGTGATCAAAGCTGAATTTTCAGCATCATTACTCCAGTCTTCAGTGTCACATGATCCTTCAGAAATCATTATAATATGATGATTTTGATGCACAAGAAACATTTCTAATTATTATCAATGTTCAAAACTGTTTTTGTTTAAACTACTCTACCATTCAATTGTATAAGATAATATATATATGTATAATTTTATTCAGCAAGGATGCATTAAATCGATCAAAAGTGACCGTAAAGACATTCTAATGTTACAAAAGATTTCTATTTGAAAAACATGCTGTTCTTTAGAACATTATTCATCAGAGAATCATCAATAAAAAATATATTATGCAGCAAAAACATTGATGGAACCATTATTAATAATTGAGCAGCAGAACAGCAAATCATCATATTAGAGTGATTTCTGAAGGATCATGTGACACTAAAGCTGAATATCATCATCATCATTACTCCAGTCTTCAATCACAGAAAAAACAATACATTTATTTTAAATTGTAACTAAGCCTCTAAACTGTACAGCCTCCTCCGTGTGTGAGCAGAAGAGACGTCTTTTAAAGCATTTAAAAACGTAATTTTTCTTTTGCCGTATAGAAAATAGCAATGTAGAACAATAATTCTGTTGCAAATGGCAATACAAATTAGTTCTTTGAATAAGCAGGACCTTTTCTTGAGGATCAAATAAAAAAAAATGAAGCGCGTAGCGGCGTAACGCAGATTGAGTTGACAGGAGATAAAAAGCAAAGCCCATGGCACGAGTCGTCCCACACCTCCAGCAAATCCCCACACACACTCCTCTCCTGGAACGCTCCTGATTAACATAATCAGACGCATTAATTATTCAGGAGGTGTGTGAGCCGCTCCAGGGGTCAGGCTTTTGCTCCGTCTAATAAGCCATGTTTAATATTAACGAGGCAGACAGGCGGTGTGATTTGCATACTCTTTATGATGCCTGCTGGCTGCAGAGATGCTTGCGTTGGGTTTCTCCTCATGCTCTCCCTTTTTATCGTCCACCTGACAAAGCCCAATCCTGAACGGCATTATACAAAAGTTGCATGCTTTTTAAAGCTTATAAAGCCTTTGGTGTCTTTAAACGCGGACACATTTTACTTTCATTTCCTTAATGCACAATGCTGATAGGTATAGCTCACGGCTAGAGGGGAAAATGCCTGGTTTTTGTTTACTTTTAATGGTGTCACAAGCAGCATGGTGAACACTAATGAGCAGATACTGTCCTCAGGCTGTGAGTGTGTGTGTGTGTGTGGCATCTCTATTCCACAGAGACTTTCTGTAGCCATAGGGGTGGTCCGATAATATGCTAATAATATAGTTATTTTGAGTGATCCGACCATTAGTGACATGTAGTGTTGGTGACTAAGTAACTAAAAGTAGCGATGATACACTGCAAACAAAGAATTATATAGTTTATTATTTTTGTCTCGTTGTCCAATAAATATATAAAACCTTCGACAAGACACATTAAAGGGATAGTTCACTTTGAAATTAATTTTTGGCATGTTTTAGCTTACCTCAAGAGCATCCAAGATGTAGGTGTCTTTGTTTCCGCAGTATTTTCAATTTTGATATTTTTAGGTCAAACCGTTCTTGTCTGTCAGTAATGGAGGTCTATAGATGGTCACTACCTTAAACCACCTTAAAGTACAAATTAAACATGATTTAATGACATTGATGGCCTAAGACACGAAACGAGCGCTTTGCGTGAGAAAACGAACAGTTTTTATTAGGGTTGGGTATCGTTTGAATTTGAACGATTCTGATTCCGATTCTTTGTTTCGATTCCGGTTCCTAACGATTCTCAATTCCGATTCTTTTAAGAGGCAGGGTCAAAAAAGTTTAGCTAACCTTGCTAACCAACGGCCTTTCTGAAGGAAATAATCCTTCTGTCACAAATTTTGCATTTTCCCGAGATTTCGTTATTTTTAGAAAAGTGAAGCCACACTTTGGACCGCCGACGTAAGCTACTCATGTTCGAGCGGTTATGCCAACACTTCCGGTAGACGCTTCTTCGTTGGTGTTGTTCAGCGGTTTCTTCTTTCGCTCGGCAGACTGTGAATATCGAAACTAGGAATCGAAATTTTAACTTTTGAACGATTCCGGGAAAAACTAAAAGTTAGTCCCGGTTCCAATCTATACTCGATTCTCGATACTCTACCCTAGTTATTATATCGTTTTTACCTCTTGTAACCACAGCCACGTCCAAGTGATTTGAGGCCGCGGTCGCTTCGGTCCGCGTAAGCTCCGGAAGTCATCTCTTGCCGTAAAAGAAACCAATTACAACGGTTTTATTTAAAATTAAAATTAAAACTAGTACCATTTTAATCAGCCGTCTTATACAATCTCTGTTCTGTGTAAACAACAAGACGTACATGCGCGAGAGATCGAATTCCTTAAAGGAGTAGTTCACTTTTGAAAAAAAAAAACTTTTGCTGATAATTTACTCACCGCCATGTCATCCATGTCCATGTCTTTCTTTCTTCAGTCGAAAAAAAATGAAGGTTTTTGATGAAAACATTCCAGGATTTTTCTCCATATAATGGACTTAAATGGGGTCCAAACGGATCAAGATCCAAAAGACAGTTTCGGTGCAAACTGCAAACTGTTCAAAGAGCTTTAAACGATTCCAGACGATGAATAAGGGTCTTATCAAGCGAAACGATCGCTCATTTAATAAATAAATAACAAAGTTTAATTATTAAAAGCTCAAATGCTCGCCTTGCTCTGTTCTGTGATGAGCGTTCGTGACTCTCCTGTTCGAACTCGATCTTCAAAATGAACGAATCTTATTCTGAGTCATTTGGTTAATTCAACGAACAAATTGACGAGTTCAAACAGGAGAGATGCTGGAATGTTTTCATCAAAAACCTTAATTTCTTTTCGACTGAAGAAAGAAAGACATGGACATCTTGGATGACATGGGGGTGAGTAAATTATCAGCAAAAGCTCCTTTAATGTGGCTTTTTTCTGTGATATTTAACTAGAAAAACAAGTTGGTTTTTATATGCAGGGAATTAATTCGACGTGATGCGTTGAAAAACAAGAGGTGGCCGAAAGGAAAGTTATGCCTTTTGATTAAATGTTACAAAGACAGCTTTCTTCTTCTTCTTCTTCTTCTTCAGAATAATGTGCAGTGCTGAGAAGGACTCAATTTCGTCATGTGGTTTCCAACGCTCCTAGATCACACGTTTCCTCCCCCAGCAGAAGGTTATTTAGATGCTTGTCCAAACTGACACATTATTTTGATAGGGCAACAACCACTTGTGCTGAATTCACATCACAGAGAAACAAATCTTTCACCCTAAATTGGCTATTGAATTGCAATTAGGCTGCGCACAGAATCATATGCTGAACGCTGTGCTGTTTTGATCTTCATAAGGAATATTTCATAGAAACTTCTCATTAATGCATTGGACGTGTGCCTGACCTCTCAGCCCCTTAACTGACAGTGGAGGGTAAATAAATAATTAAAGGGCATTTTGCCACTGTCAGTGAGATTGCATATTGCACCGTTGACATTTTGAAAACAAATCTGGGATTCATGAGCTATCACTGTGAGGGATCGGCAGAGGCTATTAGTTCGACTGACAGAAATAGACGTGAGATCATGAAATATCGTCCTGTAATCTCACTGATTTATGAGGGTGTGTTGCCGTTTCATCGAGAACCACCACAGATTTATTGCCACTCAGGTGGAATTATTAATGAAGCTCGGTTTGCCAAAGCTGACGAAGCCGTCTTTCTCTGTGGTGTGTGTGTGTGTGTGTGTGGTGGACATAAAGATGGTAACCAATCAAACAGATCAACTCAACACAAGCTTTTCAGTCTTTCTTTAACCCCTTTGCGCTTCATTTGTAGAGTGTTATTGTTACTAATAGGACAGTTTTGTTGATTTTGTCACATTCGTTGAATTGCTGCTGTTTTTGCACACACCCAATAAAAAAATATTGTTGGTTTAACTTACAAATGAAGTAACCTGGTTGCCTTAAAATTTTAAGTTCCTTGACCTGGAAAAAGTGAGTTAATACAATGAAGGAGAATGATTTAATCATCAGAAACTCAAAATTATATGTTATCTGAACTAAATAAATTATTTAAGTTGATTTGAAGATGTTCTGCAGGTTCGTCGTCGCTCGCTCTGGCTCGAATATGTAAGGCTTGATGGACAAGTCTTCTGTTGTTGACATTTTATTAACGTGTGAATAAAAATGTTCTTTGAAGGTATCGTATATAATCGTATATCTCTAATCAAACTACAATAATGGCCGAACGCGGGGAGTTGAACTGACCGTGAACTGGAGAGCGGGCGGGGAAAGACGCATCTCCTTTTTATTGAAAGGGGCCGCTTTGAAACGGGTCGCTCACAGACGCACATCAGAAAAGGGGCTTGTGGAGCTATAATAATGAGGAATTCAGACCCAAGCGTTGCAGTTATGCTTTATATAGACCACCGATATATGATTTATAAGTAAAAATGAATGATTTAAAAGCATAATATGTACCCTTTAATGATTTAAGGGTCAAGAGCCCAAATAAAGGGAACACTGACCACCATTATGGTGACTTAAAATTACGTTCTTCTCCTTCAGTGATTCTGCTTGTTCAATAATGCTCAATTATCACTCAGTTGTTCACTTAATTATCTCATTAACTTTAACACTGCTTCAGAGTTCATTTCACACTCAGCTCTGAGTTTACACTCTCAGTGGTAATTAAACACTGGGGATTTTGCTAACATGAATGGGGAAAACACTAAAAATGGGCGTCCAGTTAGTTTATATAATATCAGACTAAGAATCTCAATTCAAAATGTTTATTGAAACACTTGTTTGGCCAGAAATACAAGTATTTCCTTTATCAAAAAACTAATAATATTACATGAATTTTTCTTCATAGAGAGTTGCTCAGTGTAAATTCTGTTAATACATTAGAACATATATTTTTTTAAATATTACAACCTTTTTAAAAGACATTGCAAATTAAAAACTACCCAAAGAGTAGCAAAAAGTAAAGCAAACTTAAAAAGAATCAGTATATTCTGTCATACGGAGCATTAATGTATGGAGTAAGGGAAAAGAAAACATTAAAAAATGCTTTTTTTATGATTTGATTATGATTTGTTGCTTTTACAAATCTGGTTTGCATGATCTGTCAACAGTAGCTCTACACTCTTAGAAATAAAAGTCCTTATTTATCGTAGAATATTAAAACGTTCTTCGCGGCACCGAAAATGGTTCCACAAAATCTGGCATCACTGTAAAAAAAAAAAAAAAAAAAAAAACCTTTTGGAAAGTTTATAGAAGTCAATTTTCCATGCATTTTCTCCATAGACATTTCTCAAAACATTGTTGTGAGCCAACCTGGACCTGAAAGAAACCAATCAGCTCCACTGATACAGTCACTTGATACATTATACATCTTCTTTTTGGACATTATCAAAGGTATTTTACTTCTGGAAGCCGACAGCTTTGCTCTTTCGATGTAGTGATCTTGGTACACTGTACCTGAATATAAATAGCTGAAATATGCATGACTGCAGTCAATTATTGTCATAACTAAGATGTCATTGACCATTATTATTATGCATAACATTATTAACATCATTAAAAAATACCGTTTAAAAAAATCATTTTGTGATCATTAGAGAAAAATCACACTTAAGAACGAACACACTGTACTGTGCAAGAAGACAGTGATACAAGTCAATTTAAATCATGATCTATTTTTAAACCTATTCAAAGATGTTCACAGAGATTATGACGAAAGCATCCCTCGTTTCCGCAATCGTACATGTTGGCCGTGTTTATTGAGGCATCACCAGTTTTGGAAAGAAAGCGGGAACCATCAATCCTACGGTGTTGATAGTGCGGTTTCACGTCTGTGTTTCGTTTCCGTGTTCTCGCTGGAGATGTTGAGTTGTGTAGGTCGTCCTGCGGGTTTTCGGACGGGTCAGTTAGAGGTGTCCGAGTGAACGCTGTTTGCTCCCTCTATAGGAGACGTCACAGAAGACGGAGTGACCGCATCATGCCAGCCACCGTTACCCTGGAAAGAGACACACAAGAGACTATTTGAGCGGTGTAATTAAAGCCAGAATGGAAACATTAGCCGGTATTGATTTTTTTTAAGAGTAAGATCAGATAAAACGTTGTGTTTGTATCCATTTTGTTTAAACTGTTGTTCACCATGCTGAAACAAAATCCAGTTTAAACCAGCCTAACCATGTTCAGGCTGGTCTATTCAAATGGTTTTAGTAAGTCGAGTAATGTAATCAGATACTTATTTTAAAGGGATAGTTCAATTTTGTTTGTTATGTCTTTGTTTCCACTGTAGATGGGTCAAACCGTTCTTGTCTGTCAGTCATATAATGGAGGTCTATGGTCACCACCTCAAAGAGCATGCACAGAGAAGTCCAAATTAAACATGATTTAATGACTCGTAAATGTAAGTACACATTGATGGCCTAAGACACGAAACGAGCGGTTTGTGTGAGAAAACGAACAGTATTTATATCGTTTTTACCGGTCTGGCCCTCAGATCACTTGGACGTGGCTGTGGTTACAAAAGGTAAAAATGATATAAATACTGTTCGTTTTCTCACTCAAACCGCTCGTTTCGTGTCTCAGGCCATCAATGTGTACTTACATTTACGAGTCATTGAATCATGTTTAATTTGGACTTCTCTGTGCATGCTCTTTGAGGTGGTGACCATAGACCTCCATTATAAGAACGGTTTGACCTAAAAATCTCAAAATTGAAACTTCTGCGGAAACAAAGACACCTACATCTTGGATGCTCTTGTGGTATGCTAAAACATATCAAACATTAATTTCAAAGTGAACTATCCCTTTAAGTAACTATTAAACTAATAAAAAAGTAAACAAAACATCTTAGTAACTTTTTCAATTAAGTTTGTTTCGCCATGTATTGACAGCTCTCCTGTTCCCATGTTGAAAGAAATGGTAAGTGCAGAGGCGTTGTGTGAACATGATGCTAATGTAGTTCTAGACTAAATGTGAGCATTTACACGTCTCACTTGCGCAGATTGAGTATTCCTCAAAATGAATAAAAACGGTGAAAGTCAGAATTTTACACAAACATGCAATAATTAAATGCATGTGTTTTGAAAGGGCCTTTATATTTTTGTTAAAAACAAACCAACAAGACGCGCCCATATGAATAAAAAGTAACACAAAATACTGTTGAGGATCACTTTCATTAAAAGTAACTAGTTACTTTCTAGAAGGTAACGCAATATCGTAACAGATTACTTTTAAAAGTAACTTTTCACAACACAAACCAGGCGAGACCAATAGACCTTCTTGTGGAAATAAATAAGAAACATATCGTTTGATTTAAATAATTGAGTGATTTAATTTAATTGTTAAGCTAAGTATAAGCATTCAGGTCCATATTTATGAAATTTTTTGATATGTTTAGTCAATGTAACTCAATTATCTAGGCTGGAAAGAGTCAACTAGCTAGATTCTACACTGAAAAACTCCTATTCTTGTTTTTTGGGTCATTTTTTGGTCTAAGTTTAAGATGATGTTATTTTTATTGTTATTTACACCGACAGATTTTTTTTCTTGTTTAAATACGAAAAAAAAAAATCTATAATTGGTATTAACAAGCTTTGTATTTGAAAAACAAGTCCCTTACGGCACTATGAAAATCTTTCTAATTTCAAGGATTTTTAGATATTTTACCCGTAAAACAAGACTAAACCAATTTGGAAATCATTTTTTTTGTAATGTGAAGGTTGTGTACAAATGTTAGTAAGTGTCTAAGACATCTGAAGCTATTCATCCTGCCCTTAATTTCTCTTTGTGAGAAGGCTATGGATGATTGTTTTGCTCTCGCATTAATATTTCGCTTTCTCCTCGACGTGGCTGCCTCAATAGATACATGAACCTTTAACGCTGTGACTCCATTATAAAGCATGTCTTATCAAACCTCATCTGGGAAGATGCTATTCACATCTGTACAAAGCTGCAGGCAATTCCAGTTTCATATTTTATTATAGTGATAAGGAAATGGACCGCAAATTCGCTCCGAGAGAGAGAGAGAGAGTGTGTGTGGTTCAATAAGAAGGCAGATATATAGTGCCAAGAGCCGTGCATGTCGTTGTGTTATTATTAGATGCATTTTGGGAAATGGAAAGAGGACGCATTTGCTTTCTGTCCCAGCAAACATCCCTGTGTGCGTGTGCGGATATTAATATGAATCCATACGTTTATCTTTCCCTTTTCACAGAAGCAGCATCAGCTCTCCCAGTCTTAATCTGGGCTGTCGGCTCATGGAGCGACGGTTTGATCATACAACGTCTTTCTGAACGACTCCTGGAGACCTGCTGTGAAGAGATTATTCCTTCGCCACCACATGAGACGGTGTGTGTGTGTGTGTGTGTGATATTTAGACCCTAAAGCTTACTTGACTTTGGTTTGTTTAGTTGAAAGTGTCCAAGAATTTTCATCTGCATTTGCATACTTTGAAAGTTACTTAAAGGGATAGTTCACTTTGAAATTAATTTTTGGTATTCTTACCTTAAGGGTATCCAAGATGTAGGTGTCTTTGTTTCCGCAGTAGTTTCAATTTTTAGGTCAAACCGTTCTTATAATGGAGGTCTATGGTCACCACCTCAAAGAGCATGCACAGAGAAGTCCAAATTAAACATGATTTAATGACTCGTAAATGTAAGTACACATTGATGGCCTAAGACACGAAATGAGCGGTTTGTGTGAGAAAACGAACAGTATTTATATCGTTTTTACCAATTGTAACCACGGCCACGTCCAAGTGATCTGAAGGCGTTGGAAATCCGGAAAGCGTCGGAAGTGATCTCTCGCGCGGTTGCAAAAAAATAAATAAAAATCAACGTCTGATATATCGAAATCGTCTTCCATTGCAATTTCCTGTGTATCTAAATGTGTTTAGATCTTCACAGTGAAGGGTAACACTTCTGAAATCTCTGTGTAAACAATGAGTGATGTACACACGCGAGAGATCACTTCTGGGGGTTTCCAGCGCCCCTCAAATCACTTGGACGTGGCTGTGGTTACAAGAAGTAAAAACGATATAAATGCTGTTCGTTTTCTCACTCAAATCGCTCGTTTCGTGTCTCAGGCCATCAATGTGTACTTACATTTACGAGTCATTAAATCATGTTTAATTTGGACTTCTCTGTGCATGCTCTTTGAGGTGGTGACCATAGACCTCCATTATATGACTGACAGACAAGAACGGTTTGACCTAAAAATATCAAAATTGAAACTACTGCGGAAACAAAGACGCCTACATCTTGGATGCCCTTGAGGTAAGCTAAAACATATTAAAAATTAATTTCAAAGTGAACTATCCCTTTAAATGTTTTACTTTCGAATGACACACTTACGTTCAAGCCATGAGGGCTGTAAAGTGGGTTTCCCCGCAGGCCATCGCTGTAACCCAACGACTGACCGATGGCGTGACGTATGGAGTCTCCCTGCCGAAAGAGAAAGACAGGACAGGAGATCATAAATGGTGAGAAATAATGAAGGACTGGCTGTGATATTATTGGTATTCTAGACACATTTCATATATATATATATATATATATATATATGAAGAGTTCAGATGCAAAAGCCTCTAAATACCATTTGAAATTTTCTTCTTTAATGATCATTTTTATCAAGCTTGTATATTTAAGTTCAGTGATTTCACTTAAATTGCAATGATAATTACCTATTAATTGTTATTTAAGTGAAATTACTGAACTTAAATATACAAGTTTGATAAAAATCATCATTCAAGAAGAAAATTTCAAATGGCATTTAGAGGCTTTTGCATCTGAACTCTTCATATATATATATACATGCATACATGCACACTACCAATATAAAAGTTTGGGGTTAGTAGTAACCATATTAAATTGATCAAAAGTGTCTGTAAAGGCATGATGACTGAAAATCCTCATATTAGAGTGATTTCTGAATGATCATGTGACACTGAAGACTGGAGTAATGATGCTGAAAGCTCACAGGAATAAATTAAATTTTTATCATAAATTCGAATAGAATACAGTTGTTTTTTATTACTGTATTTTTGATCGAATAAATGCAGCCTGTTAAAGACATTTAAATTGTATTATGTTGTACGTTACAGCAGTGGTGGAGGAAGTACTGAATCTCAGTACTTAAGTAAAAGTACAAATATCCAGATAAATATTTACTTTAGTAAAAGTAGAAGTAACACAATGACAACCATACTTAAGTAAAAAGTACCTGATTTTAAATGTACTTTAAGTCTTAAAAGTAAAAGTACTTGCATAACAATTTATTCTCTTAATGTCTATTTTCTAATGATTAATAAAACATTTAATTCTAACGCATTCAACTTAATACTCCTATAATGATGTTCAATAATGATGGAAAAAAAATTCTGAAACAAGCTTGCAATTAGGCAATATAGCTACACATCATGCTTATTACTATATGTTAATAACTATGTTTGGCAGTAAACGCGATTCATTTATGGTGTAATTCTGAACCTCTTGGCTTGCCATAATCCTAACCAAACGTATATTACACACGGTGCGTTTCCTATGCACATAAAAACAAAAATTTTCGCGTTTAAATTGCACGATAAACACACTGCGTGCGAGACGCATTTAGTTGATGTATCTATGGCAACCAAACGTCACTGGTGAGACAAACGTGCAACGAACGGACGGTCAGATTACGTTTTGGCAGGGGAAAAACTGATCAGAAAATGTAATGAAAATGTAACCGAAGTTGTAGAAATGTAGTGGAGTAGAAAGTATAATCATTTCTGAAAAATGTAAGTAAAAGTAAAAAGTATGCGCTATTTATTTTACTTAAGATACGTGAAAAATGTACTTAAGTAAAGTAACAAAGTATTTGTACTTCGTTACATTCCACCACTGCGTTACAGTATATATTGTGCTCTTGTGTTGGTGTGTGTGATACCTGTGTCTGTGCTGGGACGGGGACCTGGGCCGGCTGGTATGACCCGTTCAGACTGGACATGCTCATAAACATGTCTCCCGAACCTGGCAAACTATACGAACCCGAAGACCCTGCAGAGAGACGGAGGAACGGTGAGTCTGTAAACATGCTTTTCTGCATATATCATATTACTGTAGCCTGCAAATGATCAAACCTGTTGCACACAATGTACTACATGCCTTCTGTCGTCTGATCGATACATTTTTAGCAAGTAAAAGGCCTTTTAGTAGTAAACGTCCCCTTCAGCTACTGGTTCACGTAATAATACAATAAACATAATAATATTTTTTGTATTATTAGTGATATTTCTAGTTGGACACTTACTGGACTGAAGCAACTTCACTTGATTATCCATTATTAGTTAGAAAAGATGTGAGTCTCAAATATGATCCATCAGGATTTTGAGGAACTTTTATCACTCAATCATTGTATTACATTGCATTAAATGTTTTTTAACTACACTTTGATAATAAAACTAAGCATTTAAATATCACCGCACTAAGACATTTTATTGTGAAATATAGACGACTATATGCGTTTTTAAGTAGTCAGCTCTGTACTGTTACTTTCTGGCCATATAAATAGGGTTGGGTATCGAGAATCGAGTATCGATTGGAACCGGGACTATGGCCGGTTCGTGAACGAATCGTTCTTTTGAACCGGTTCTTTTTAGTGAACCGGTCGAACCAGTACACTAAATCGGACTGAATCGTTCGAAACAGTTCGCGTCTTGCGTCAGCGCTAAACCACAAGTTACTAAGGTTACTCACTTTCAGACATGCCTGACAGTCCCTCCGAATCGAAATAAACCAATATCCATTAGTACATTTTATTCAGTAACTCAAAAAGTTCACTGAACGGAGACATATGTTGGTGCTGAGAGAAGTGATGAGCACGAGCAGCTGATACTGCGCATGCGTGTACTACCGAACATACAGGTACAGCGGTCGGATAACCAGTACAGAACCGAGAACTGTTTCTTTCGGACACGTTCGACATACTGAGAACTGATGAGTTGATGAGCTGAGCATGCGTGCATTTTTTTCTGAGGGACGAAATGTACGTTTCCATGTCTTTAGTTGAACATCAGTAAGTGTAACAAAATAAAACATTTTGGAAACATGTTTATCACATTACTGTATCACTGTATTATTTTAACGATTGGAAATAATGATTGGATTCTAAAACTGTCAAACTACTAAACATTTATTATTATACTAAAATAATATTTTCAGGAACAGCTCATTTAATTTCTAAGTAACAATATAAATCATTGATGTAAACTCTTGCCAAGGTTTTAATGGTGCACTGCTTAGTAAATGTTTGTGTTAACATAACGAATTATGTTAACACATTATACACATGATGTATATATACTGTATAGGCTACAGAAGGCTATATTGGAGACAGACATGCATTTATTTTTTAGTTTTGTCGACTGTATATTCAGGTTTCAGCTCAGCACAGGGCTATGCTATGGTTCTCGAGTCGAGAACTGGTTGTTGCAGTTCTTGAATCACTAGTACAGAACCGAGAACTGTTTCTTTCGGACACGTTCGATACGGTGAACCGATGAGCTGGAGATACTGCGCATGCGTGATAGCACCGTCTCTGAACAGAACTTTCTTTCGGCCGGCTGATCCCGTGCTGATATACGAGCACGCAGTAGTACGGGTGAACCCAGGACTTAAATGAGAGGGCGAATCGGCGAAATGTAAGTTTATTTAATAACAAATAAAATGATGAAGACCATTTATGCATTTTATATATTTAAAACATGTAAAACATCCGCGTTAGCACATCGCCTAGGCTGCAGCAGGGTTCGTTTTCAAAATGTAAATGTAAGAAACTTATCCAATATGATTATGGCGATGAGTACTATTATTTAACTGAAGTTGTGATTACAAATGCCTTTAATTTGAAGTATTTTTATCCGCCGGGATGATAGAATTGACGTCATTACGTGATGACGTAAAAGAACTGGTGAACCGGTTTTTTGAACCGGTTCATTAAAACGAACTGTCCGAAAGAACCGGTTCGCGGAAAAGAACCGGACTTCCCATCACTAACCGGGACTAACTTTTAGTTTTTCCCGGAATCGTTCAAAAGTTTAAATTTCGATTCCTAGTTTCGATATTCACAGTCCGCCGAGCGGAAGAAGAAACCGCTGAACAACACCAACGAAGAAGCGTCTACCGGAAGTGTTGGCATAACCGCGCGAGTCGAACATGAGTAGCTTACGTTTGGCGGTCCAAAGTGTGGTTTCACTTTTTTTTTTAAATTAACGAAATCTCAGCAAAATGCAAAATTTGTGACAAAAGGAGTATTTCCCTCAGAAAGGATTATTTCCTTAAGAAAGACTTGGTTAGCTAAACTTTTTTTGACCCTGCCTCTTAAGAGAATCGGAATCGAGAATCGTTAGGAACCGGAATCGAAACAAGGAATCGGAATCAGAATCATTCAAATTCAAACGATACCCAACCCTACATATAAATATCTCCATTTGCACCATTTTGCAAAAAAATTACCAAATTGCGCATTTTTGAATGACATTGAGGTATTTTTTTATCCTCGAGTAGGCCTACGAGTTCCACGTGCGACACTATATGAACAGTATCAGATATGATGATCCTCTATGATACTAAACTTTTTTTTGTCTAAAGGTTTAATTTACAGGGTTAAAATAATGATCCAAATGGATGTTTTTGGGGTCACACTGTATATGCACACAGAGACGGAGGAAGTGTCTTCAAGTCGTACCAGTGAAAATGTTGTTTAACAGGTTGTTTTTATCTTCTGTTGCATCCAATTGAAAGTCTTCATCTTTCATCTGAAAACCTGAGGAGAAAATGACAACTCTTAAATGACTCATTTCAAATAATTAGACTAGATCTGCTGTATATGCAATATAGGGGAGAGCGGGGCAAGTTGTCACAATTTTTACTCAAGAAAATGCTTCATAGGGCTTTGTTTTCTTTGTAGAGACACAAACCTTTAAAGTTCTGCCTACAAAAAAGCTATTAAATATGTGCACTCAAAAGATACAGTTCATTTAACACTCGCTGACCCCTATAGCAGGACATGTGTCACATCACAGTGGGTTATTTAAGTGCCAATTAATTTAAGGATACCACTGATTTGGGCAACAAAGGTTTATATTTGAAACCAACATGCTAAACTACTTCTAAAGAAAGCAAGTATTTATGTACATGGACTCAAAACATTTGTGACAACTAGCCCCGGTGGTCTCGTCCATAGAGCGTGTGTGTGTACCAGAGCTGGGCGTTGCGGGCGAGTTGGTCTGGCTGTTGTGTACAGCGGCCGCTACGGCCTGAGTCGCCGTCACTGCTGTCTTCGCTGCGTACAGATTCGCCTCTTCCTGAAATTTACCAATGTTCTTCTTATAGCGAATACGTTTATTACCGAACCAGTTCGACACCTGAGAGCAAGAGAGAGGCAAATGTGGATGAATGTCATGAGGAAATGCTATTTTATACATTATAAAATATCATTTTTAATCCCAAAATCAAAAAAATATACACTAGCATTCACAAGTTTGATGTTGCTATGATTGCTTTCTGCTCACCAAGGCTGTGTTTATTTGGTCAAAAATACAGTAAAAATTGTGAAATATTATTACAATTTAAAATAACTGTTTACTGTGTGAATATATTTTAAAACGTAATTTATTCCTGTGATCAAAGCGGTATTTTCTGCATCATTACTCATTACTTTACAATAAGGTTCATTAGTTAACTACATTAGTTAGCATGGCCTAATAATGAATTATACAGCATTTATTAATCTTTGTAAATGTTAATTTCAATATTTACTAATACTTTATTCAAATCTTGAACTAACGTGAACAAACAATGAACAGCTTTATTTTTATTAACTAACATCAACAAAGATTAACAAATACAGTAACAAATGTATTGCTCATGGTTCGTAAAGTGTTAAAGTGTTACCGAAATCACTCTAATATGATGATGTGTGCTTATTATTAATAATAGTTCTATGGTTTACATTTTAAAACGGTTATTATTGTAATAATATTTCTCAATGTTACTGTTAAATAAATGCAGCCTTGATATGTTCATTTAATTGAATTGTCATGTTTTAATTATTCCAAACTAGTGGGTTTTTGCATAAAGAGAATGAAGCCTCTTTTTCTATTGCGACATTTATTTCAATGAAAATGAATAAAACATTTCTATTCTACCACACTGGGGAAAAAAAAGTCACCCAGACACGTTCCCGACACTTTTCATGACATTTACCTGTCGCATTTATAATAGTCCAATGAAATATATGCAGCAAACAAAACATTTACAGGTTCTCCGAAAACCATGTTTATACGTGTTTTACGGCGACTGTGATTCTCATACGGTTGTAAACGGACCAACCTTTTGCAAAAGAATATTAACGTTGCTACAAACCCAGACATATTAAAATCACATCCACCCCGAGCAATGGCTCCTTCATAAAATGTCTCCAAACAGGCTTTAAACTGCCGACGGGAGGCGGAACGGTTGAAGATGCGCAATAAAAACGCCTCGCTGATGTCATAATCTCGGGAGCCAATAAAAGACAGCCAGAGGACATGATCCAAGTGCAAAAAGGCATGTAACGGTTCCCAGTGGCGAGGAAACGTATGAGCGTCGTTCAGTGCACAGAGACATCCACAGACAACACACAGGACAGACGGACGCGTGTTTTAGTGACATACCTGTGACACAGTGATGGTGCTTCCCTTCCCCTAAGGGCACAAAAAGAAGGGGCTTTTTTTTACAGTAACGACTTCCTGTACACCCCACACACCCATCCATTACACAAACAACACCCGCTCCCATTAAACAGGCTGAATAAAGGATAGACGTTCATCATTTAAAGGCTTAGTTCACCGAAAAATGAAAGTGATGTCATTAAGCCCGTTCATCTTCATAACAGAGTTTAAGATATTTTAGATTTAGTCCGAGAGCTTTCTGTCGCTCCGTTGGAAATGTGTGTACGGTATACTGTCCTTGTCCAGAAAGGAAATAAAGATATTGTAAAATATCGTACAAAAATATTGTAACTAACCCACTGATGTCACATGGACTACTTTGATGATGTCTTTATTTCCTTTCTGGACTAGGACAGTATACCATACACACATTTCCAATAAGAGGGACAGAAAGCTCTCGGACTAAATCTAAAATATCTTAATGTACTGTATATCTTAAAGGTCTTACGCATAGATATGTATATAAAGGCTAGATGTGTTACGGCGGAGTTTCCATCGTCATCACCGGCGGCCATCTTGTCACAGTCAAGCTGATGTAAGATCAGCACGAACACAAATACTCTTATCTCGTTGAAATCTTGACGGATTTACAAACGGTTTGGTTTCTTACAAACGTTATTAACGTAGCTATAATTATCTGGATGATTATTTATTTATACACTTTTTATTCATAAGTATGCAGTGTCATAACTACATCTCTGACGTTTATAACAAAACAAACCGTTTGAAAATCGGTAGAAAATTGAGCAAGTTACGGTCATTTAAATAGTACATGTACCATTAACACAATGTTACGAGTGAGCGAGCTGCCTGTGACAAGATGGCCGCCAGGTGCGGACGTCGACCTCCATTGGCCAGCAGCGTGGACGACATATCTAGTCTTTATATACATATCTATGGTCTTACGGGCTTGGGACGACACGAGGGAGAGTCATTAATGTAATCATTTTCATTTTTGGGTGAACTAACCCTTTAAGTTCATTTGAGAGCAACAGTCGGCCTCTGGAAGTAAGAATGCCATAATGTATAAACTGAGGGTGTTATAGGATTCTGCGCTGAAAATAAATTTGACTTACTTCGAAACAATTGCTAGATATAATTACAAAGTGACTGCAAGGAACACATTGATTTAAACATGACATTTAGAAGTCGAAAGACTGAAAACATACATAATCTTTATTTAAAATTTAAAAAATAGATAAAAATCAGTTCTTCTGTGTCAGTTTGATTCTTACTTAATATTGTTTCTAAGTGCAGAATTTCCCACTGTAAAAAAATATATTTTCAAGATTTGTTATCACAAATTTTTCTTTTGTCAAATCAACTTAAATACTTTATTTAGTTGAGATAACTTATTATTTTGAGTTTCTAATCTCCTTCATTGTATTAACTCACTTTTTCCAGTTCAATCAACTTAAAATTTTAAGGCAACCAAGTTACTTACTTTTTTTAAGTTAAACCAACAATATTTTTTACAGTGTACATTACCCACAATCCTGAAGGAACAACTTAACCTAAAACTATTAAAAAGTAAGAAATAAATATGAGATTAGAACTTAAGTTAAACAAAATGAAAATAAAGAACAAACTGAAATAAACTAAAAATGAATTAATTGAATCAATTTTTAAAAACTAAAATGAATAAAAACATAAAATTAATAAGAATCGACAACTGAAAATACAAAATATCTTATAATATGAATGGATATGGAGGCTTGTTTCCGCCACCGAGTAAAAAAAATAAAAAAGTAATTGGGACTTTTTATCTTACAATTCTGATTTTTTTCTCTCGCAATTGCGCGTTTGCATCTTTTTTTCTCAGAATTACAAGATATAAACTCACAATTTTAAGGAAAAAAGTCAGAATTGTGAGATTAAAAATTCTTAAACTCTATTTAAAGTTTATTTAGACATTTTTTATGAAGAAAAGCCATGGGAAAAATACTTCCAGGATCCATGCTGCAGAAAACTGTGCGCTCTCACTAAATCACGCCCATTTGTTTGGAGATGATGTCACTTTGAGCCAAATTCTCTGCACCTTCACAGTGTCACAGACCACCGCTAACAAATTTGTTAGTGATTTTGCTCAGATTGTGAATAAATTGTCCTCTTGTTTCGCAGCTGAAGGCTCGTGTGCGCAGTATCGTCTGAGAACTGGACTCACCTGCGACACGGTGATGGCACACTTCTTCGCCAGCTCCTCTTTCGCCTCCTCGCTGGGGTACGGGTTACTGAGGTGAGAGTAGAAATACTCATTCAAAATCTCCGTCGCCTGCTTGCTAAAGTTGCGCCTTTTCCTCCTGGAGAAGTTTAAAATGCAAAAAAATTGTAAGATCCTGAACCATTTCTATATCTTTATATACTAAAGGTTATTAAAGTCAGTATGATACTCACTAGCAACACCACAGAATTTCACCAATAATCAATAAAAACAATGTTTTTAAAGGTTTAGCTGGTTATTATGCTTGAATGACGATGCTGTAACTACACCATAAAGCATAAAGTATGTATTATTGAATAATAATAAAGTTATAGGTCCCTGATGTGGCCCAAAACAATTGATTTGCTTAACCCCAGTGTAAAGCCTGACATCTGAAATGATGGAATGGAAAATCGAAAGAACAAAGTTTGCATGTGTTGTTTTGTTGATCATATTTGATGCATTACACTGTAAAAATGAATATGCTTTATCTAATCAATAAAATTGTGGCAACAGATTACAAGCAATATTATTTATTAAATTGAACAAATTAGAATTGAGTAATAGTTAATCAAATTAATATTCTAATTAATTCTAATTTGTACAATTTAATTAATAATATTGCTTGTAATATGTTGCCACAATTTTATTGATTAGATAAAGCATATTATTTTTTTCAGTGCACGCTTTTATGGCTCAGATGATACAGTGAGAACATGGATCTCATACTTGAGGAGCAAAACACACCTCAATTTTATTCAGAGAGCAAAATATGCAATTTGGTGCAGATGCTGATATTGATATGGCCAAAACGTAGGATAAAATTCTGATGCTTGTAATGTAAATCAATTAGATCTTTATAAAAGTATAGCAGATATTTACACAAAATGCATATAAATATCAGTCGTCACTCAATGACATGTCTTACACTGTAAAAATGAATACGCTTTATCTAATCAAAACAATTGTGGCAACAGATTACAAGCAATATTATTAATTAAATTGAGCAAATCAGAATTGAGTAATAATTCATCAAATTAATTCCTTAAAAGTTAAAATGAGTAAAACTTACAACAACAACCCCCCAAAAAAAGTACATATAATTTTTGGTGTTTGTTTTAGGTTTGTTTTAAAATGACGTTTTTCTCCTTCAGTGATTCTGCCTGTTAACAATATAAAATAAAGAGTTCTTAATTCATCTTTGACGTCTGTCTGTTAGTGAGATATTTTTTTTGGTGTAAACTTTACTCATTTTAAACGGTTAACTTTTAAGGAAAAATTTGATTGATTATTACTCAATTCTAATTTGTTAAATTTAATTAATAATATTGCTTGTAATCTGTTGCCACAATTTTATTGATTTGATAAAGCGTATTAATTTTTACAGTTTATTAGATGATATTTAAATGCAATGCAACGTCATCAATGAGACTGGATTAAATCTGACCTTAGCAGCCACTCTCTCTTTATGATGTCATCAATGAGCCCACCAATCGCTGTTCTGCTTCATTTGCATGCATTTGAATAATTCTCTGACGAGCAGATTTCTACATACAGTAATTTACTCTTAGCTTTAAGTAACTGGACCAACCAACTGGAACTAATTGGCACATTTCCACCCAACTCATCCCTCAAATACTCAAACAGAGGATTCACAAGACGTTAACATCACCACATCACCCACTCGTTCACACAAACCCACACGAGCAAAAACACCTACACGTGTAAAAACAGACACACAACCAATAATCATTTTTCTTTATTAAGCAAATGCTTATTATTTACAGTGCATTATAAGTAGAACAGTCACTCAGGGGCAAAATCATGTTTTGTGCTTTGTGTTTTAGAGCAAAACCCTGAGGCTCATTCACTAACCACCAGCAATCCAAGCATTATCTACAATGATGCGCCCGAAGCCGAATATTATGCTCGGAAAGGAAATGGCGCATTCTACGGAGCCCCAGAAGGGACATGCTGATGGAAATAATACGAGACTGGTGGAAAAAATATATGTTCATTTAACATACTGTAAAAGTTTGTGTTTATATACACTCTAAAACATGCAGGGTTGTTTTAACACAAATTTGGGACAAACACAAACGTTGGGTTAAAAATGTACTTAAAAAAATGTTACCCAATGGCTGGGTTTGTCCATATTTGACCCAAAGTTGGGGTGAAACAACCCAGCATTTTTTTTTGTTGTTGTTTAACAACTGCGCTCTGTTACCAGTAGGCGTGGCCTCCTAGGGGAGCGAAGCAAGTGCATTCTGGGAGTTGTTGTCTTTCATCCACATACAGTAAGCCCAAAATACATTTTCTGTCTTTTCTCAGTCTAGAAAGTCCTTTAAATGTTATGCAAGTAGTTTTGGGTGAAACTAAAAGGAAACGTGCGTGAGTTTCTGACCTGGCGTCGAGGAAGCGTGACCTGAGGATCATCACGGCCTCACAGGTGCTCTGCTTCAGCTGCATCTGGATGGAGCTGAACTTGCGGTGGATGATGTTCACCATGCGCTCGATCTCTTTGGGCGAGATGGGTCGCGTACGAGACTGTTCCCTCAACAGGTTCATCACATGAGTCGTGAACTCGTTGCACGCCTGTGAACCAATCAAATGACTCGTAACTGTTTATTGAAATAAAGCTGAAATAGAAATAAATTATAAATATTAGATGATAAAAGCACTGAGTTGAGGCACTATACTATCTGGAAATGTATAAAATAAAAATTTTACATTTTAAAATGACCTTGACAACTAACTATTTTAAGGACTAAAATTGGTATTAAAATTAGTAATCTGGGTTTTTTTTTTTAATCTAACAATACAAATAAATTATCTAAATTAAAATA